>NW_010549763.1:0-223 GCF_000687285.1 Phaethon lepturus
CCGCGCTTTCCCTTCCTGTTATTTTCTAGGTACACAGATCGGTTTCTATGAAAATAGGAGAGCAGAGCGCGGCTCCAGTCCCTCCCGGTCCGTCCTTCCCAGCTGAAGCATGACGTGGTTCTTTATGCCCGCCCGACATGGAGGCTGGGCGACGGGAAGCCGGCTGAGCCCGGCTGATTTTTGCAGCCGAGCCCCCGAGTTCCCCTGGCCAGAGGCTCCCCGC
>NW_010549763.1:320-48567 GCF_000687285.1 Phaethon lepturus
CAGCGCAGATCGGCTTCTCGAGGTGCCCTGGGCCACCAGCACTGCTGGTGGACGCCCTGTCCGCAGGCCTGCCCTGCAGCAGGGCTGCCTGCACCCCGGGGGTGCCTGCAGACCCCCGGCTTTACCCTGGCCCTCCCCATGCAGCCAAACCCCTGGACAAAACCAGGCCCCACGGCAAAGGCCTGGCTCCAGGGCACAGGGTTTTCCAAGTTTCTGTACCCAACCTCTTCCCTACCGCCATCTCCTCTACCTTCCTTCTCAGCCTAAAACTCAAATAAACCCCAACAGCCACAAAGACCTGGACCTGGGATCTGCTTAAATTCACAAGGGTTTAGAAATCAATTATTTTTGACATTTACTGTGTTGGAGTACTGTCTAGATGAGCAAAACTAGGAAGGCACCTGCAAGTTGGGCCACAAGCAGAAAAGTCTATGAAAAGTTTTTCTGCAGGTTTGGCTGAGAGTGTAGCAGTGGGTTCCCCAACCATTCCCACATCCAAAAGGGCAACAATCACCCTTGGGTTTAGGCAGACGGCCCTGGGTGCTTCTCTGAGTCCTGAGGCTGCAGGCAGTTACCACCAATGAAGAAGGAAATAAGGTGGCTGAAGGCTGTAGGGTTACATTTCAGGGAGGGAGTAGATGGACCATAGAGAGCATTACCAGTCTGTAAGGGCTGGTAATGGCAGAGAAAGAAGAGAAAGAAATGTCTCTGCAAGCACCTGTTCCTGGGCTGGAACAGTACCAAGAAAACTCTTACTCTTTATGGTGTCCCCAGATGTGGCTCTGGTATCCAAATGCTGCTGTTGGTAGTACATGAGCCAATGAAGTTTGTCACTCTGGGTCATAAAATAGGATAAGCACTTCTCTGCTGGGGGAAGCACTGCTGTAAAATCATTAGCTCAGGTATCAGTAGCAGACTAACAACAGAAAAAAAAATCCAAGAAGCTGGATAAACATTTAGGTGATTAGCCTGCACTGTGCTCAATGCTCTTATCTGTTCGTGAAGTACCGAGATCAGTGACAGGGTTGCCAACGCAGCCACCTTCTGTATAGACGTGTGGCCAAACAGCTCACTTTCACTTTCACATCAGATCGGATTTTGCATCCTTTTAAACTGATACCTCATTTCAGCTTTAAATTCCCTTCAGAAAAATGTAATATAAAATCTCTGAGTACAGGAGCTGTGGATTCTGATACAAGTCTGTCCAGAATAATCTTGTGTTGTGTCTTACCTTCCATACCTCTCTTGTCTCCCCAAACCAGCCTTATCCGCAGAAGACTTACTAGAGAAATGGAGCTGGTTTGGTTTTGGTTGGGTTTTTTTGTTTTTTTGTTTTAATACACTATTTGCCTTTCATCTACGGATATTAATAGCTCGTTCTAGTAATTTATTTAGTGACCATAAATCAGAAAGGAGCAAGATGTATGCCAATTTCTTCCAAAAGGAAACTGCACACGTTATATACACATCCGTGTAACAATGTATTGCTAATGTCAGAATAGCAAAATTCAAAGTGTCTAGATACTGAACTGAAACATCTCATTGAAATGTCCACTTTTCAACTTGTTTGTCCCAGCATTGGTGTCTGCAGAGGATGCAGTGAATGAATAATATTTCTAGTCTGCAGTGAAGATAATCACATACTAGACCTCCAAAGAAAACTCATCCCATGGACGTGCAAGGATACAGCTCTCTCTCTCTTGTCTATAGGCTACAAAGGATAAATGAGTTGCCAAGGTAAGAACTCTGCTCAAGTTTGGCCAGCTGAAAACTCTTAAACACACTTTGCAGACAGTTCCTCCATCAAGCCATGGCTAAGATGCTGGGAAAGGATGGGGAAGAAAAAGCAAATATGCATGCTGATAAATGAAAAAAAAAAAGCAAAACAAATGTTTCACACATTAACAGTACAGAAAACCACCTCAGCACAAACAACAAAGGAGTTTCTTAGAGTGCATAACCCCGTCAGCCACTCACCACAGCATACAAAGCCTGAGATCTTCTGCTATGTCGCCTGTATTCTGTTCCTCTCTCTTCCATTACAAAGAGAAGTTCATCTACCCCTTCTACACGGAAGTGGGAAAGAGGAGTGAAAAGAGTTTCTTCCAAACACAAGAGCACTTTCAGATCCTAAGGCGTGAAGGGGGGGGGTGCGGAGGCTTGCTAATATATACGCTACATGTATATAGGCCAGGTCCTAAGCCTACAGAAGTCAACAGCTGAGTCTTGGGCACAGACAAAGAGCAGCAGGTCACAGAGGCTGCAACACCATGTC
This sequence comes from Phaethon lepturus, assembly GCF_000687285.1. Lineage (NCBI taxonomy): Eukaryota > Metazoa > Chordata > Aves > Phaethontiformes > Phaethontidae > Phaethon > Phaethon lepturus. Next base: position 2,596 of record NW_010549763.1, read on the forward strand.
CTTACTGAGCAAGAGAGACCTGCAGCACGGTCGGCTCTCTCCTTCCCCCTAAGCTCCCCAGAATGGTAAGACCAAGTTCCCTCTCACTTCTCATCCTACTAGACAGGAGTTATATTTCCAGAGCAAGGCAATATATACAAATATGAGCAGGGGAAGGGAGTAATGGCAGAGGCCCAGCAGGACCGTGCAGAGAGGTGGCAGGGACAGGAGTGAAGTCGTGAGTCACCCAGGACAGATGGTGTCTGAGGTAACTGTCTTGAAGCTGCTACCACACTACTGCATTTTGCTTTCCCAATAATTCCCAGGAAACAGTATTCTTAAGCTATTGACAAGCTTTAAGACAGCCCTGATAATTTCCTCCCTATTCATACGAGGAGAAATATAGTGACATTCCTGGTTGAAAATTTTCATAGAGAAGGAACTCCACTGATTCAAAAGTGTGGATCAATCCTTTAGAAAAGAGCATGTGGACATAAAAGGCCTAATTTCAAAAGCACCCTCCAAAGTAATGAATAGATTTTTAAATATACTTAAGTTTTGCAGAAAATACTCCATAGTATTTCCTAGTTTTGCATAGATCATAGTTTTGCACACATATTGGACATTTGTATGTGAACTGTCTTGTGTATGGACTCTATTCATGCTGTTATCTTGCACTTGCCATTTTGTGGGATGCTGCCTATATTGTATCTGTAGAAGCCACACAGATTATTATAATTGCCTCTGAAATTCTGGCCCTGGCCACCTTACAATTTTTGTTTTCCCCGCTCAAATCCCTTCTGAGATCAGACTATAAATGCTCTGCAGCATGGCCACTTGTATAATCAACTTCACTGTAAGATACTGAAATAAAGTTATTTCTATGTACTTATCTACCTATAGCTGATATAATTTTCTTTCCTTCTGCATTTCCTTTTCCTGTATGTAAAAATGTGTCAGCAATGATTATGATGATTAGTATTTTGCCTATGTCCACAGTAAGCTAGTGCTTGTCTGTTAAATATTTTAATAGGAAATTGTTCTAAGTCACAACTGAGCCATTCCCCTGTGCAAGACATGTCTGAGAGCGCTGTCTGCAATCACAGAGCTACTTCACGTCAGGCAGAAAGAGGCCATGATGTTATATGTCCATCCCAACATGCACAGAAAGGCACTTACCATGCCCATTAGGATACTCTTAATTACTGGAGATAAGCTCACCAGGAGATCTCAAGCCTTCTCTGTAATAAGCTTAGAAGGGAGAAGGGCATGTATCATAGCTGGAGCAAGTTATCTATACTCAGTTTCGTGAATCTGCTTACGTTACACACTCGAGCAATCTCCTAATCATATTAAATTAGACAATCTTTAAGGTGATTGCTTTACATGTTGCAGAGGTGTGAATGCGTATCCTCGAGGCAGAAAAGATCTAAGCACTTAAGTTAATTTTAACTTCCTCTCTGGTTGGGAGCCTTCCACTATTAGCTGGAAAGGTTTGTATGGGATGGAAGTGTTATTAGCAAGCATGCATTGCTGCCATTCCTTGTTCTGTACAGGCATTTCAGCTAAAGCTACAGCAGACAAAAGACGCCTACAGTTAATGCTGCTTAACAATTTCCAGTTCAAACCTTTGTTTTCAGTTGCTTGCATATTTTTCATAATGTAACCATTAGAATTTAAATTTTCCATGATGGTTGTGTGGCTAAAAATCAAAACTCTTCTGACAATGACAGTAGAAGTAATAACTGTAAAATTACCAAATTTCCAGGTACCTTTTTGTTATCTTAAGAATATCCATAAAAATGTAGCCAAGTTGCAGTGCGTGCTCAATAAGGGTTGATAAACAAGTCTCAGATGTTCTGTCTGGACTAAACATGCTCTAGGCTAAGGTGAATGTGATTCAGCTCATGACTGGAGATGACTGTGGAAGCAGAGCTCATGAGAGGAAAACATAGCTGTCTCCCCATGAGTACCTAGATCCTATGCCAGAGTGGAGTGACCAGACCTGCATGCAGAGAGAACTGGGAAAAGATGGGATGGGAGCAGGAGCTAAAGCCTGGGAAAGATGTGAGAAAAGCCGAAAGGGATTAGGATACAGAGGTGAAAGCAGCCACGAGTCTAAGAATACAAAGATACCACAATAGCTTAGAATACATCAGGAAAACCCACACATTGTCTAACAAAATTCTGTGGCCCAGTATGTCTCATTCTCTGCTGGTAACCTCCATGCAAAGACAAATGATCCGTTACTATTCTGCTAGTTAACTCCTCAGCTTATGTAGAAATCTTGACATTGCATTCAAAGGTGTTGTACTCTATGACCTACTAGAGTCTCTAAGTGGTAACCAGCCTGAGATTTTCTATGGGGGGAAAACACCAAACCAACAAACCAACCAACCCAGAAGGAGATTATTAAAGATTGTATCACAAACCTCCCAAGATGACAGCAGAATTAAAGTTTCACCAGTGACCTGAGCCCAAGTATTTCCCAATATTTGACTACCTGACTTTGCAACTTCACTGTTTGAATTGCCTCTTGTGGCGTGTGAGATGCTTTAGCAGCCATTTGTTGAGAAACACTCATCAAAATCTAGTACTTCCATTAATATGCAGTAAACACTATCTGTGATATGAAGATTATCTTGTCAGACAGATGTTGCACAGTCTACTTTGCTGTTCCCATAATTTTAAGTGTTTGGTAGGATGTCATTCATTACAATGAAACTAATGCCTTCTTGTCTCCATTTGACATACTAATCCATAAAATGCCTCTTCAAATGGCGAGGTGAGAAACTCCATCTCTAAAGCTAGAAAGCCATAATACCTAGGAAAGAAAACCTGCAACAGACATCTCTCCTCTGGAGAAATATTTTAAATGTGTCATCTAAAGCCTCAGAAATTTATTGGGTGAGAAATATGTTGAGAGCTGACAGGAACAATAAATTTAGTGCCAGATTCATGACACTTACCCCATTGTAGTTTCCCCTCATAAATACTGGAGAAAAGGCTTTCTCTCACATGCCCTCTGGTACATTCATCAAAGTGCCTTTTGGAATGTGACTCAGTGAATAATTACATCCCGACATGGACAACAGAACATATTTATTTAAGGAGCTTTGTAACTTCACTTTTGTGTCACCTGAATGACAGTGCCAGAAGCCAGGGAACAGAAAGAAAGAATATGGCTGGCATGCAATCACCATCTTGAGATTGTGACTGTTTCGTACCATAAAACCCCTCTTGGGGGCAGCATTTTGATGTTGGGATATACCTATTGCTCTAGAATTCACAGCTCCAGAACCCAAGCTCCGAATATTATCTGTTGTAATTCAATGTGATGCATAGCTGTTATCACAGGAAAAACAAGGAATTAATTAATAATTCAGTCAGGAGTTTCTTCCTGGATAGCTTGGCATCATCAAGACTTTAACAGAATCCAAACTGAATGACTGGAATGTCATCCCAACTCTGTTGAAATCAATAGAAAAACCCTCAGCATTTTTCCCATGATGTCACCTCTCAAGCTTTCTTCAGATCATCCTCCTCTATTCCCATGGTCAACATCACCAAACTCTCAGTGACTCAAATCTCAGTGACTCAGTGACAAATGGATCTTATCTCCTTCCACCTCTTTTACCTCGCCCACATCCAAATCTTACTATCTTTTTCCATGAGCCTTTTTCTTCTCCATGAAGGCACTTTTCTCAGATATCACCACTACGCATTCTTCTTGCCCTCTCCCATCCACATACCCTCTTTCTCCAGTCCACGTGAAGCAGTGCCTTTGAGGATATGGAAATTCTTTATAATCACTTTGCTTTGCCCAAGAGTCACTTGGAAAAGTCTTCTTCCTGCCATACCTTGTTTTTACACATTGGCTTCACTGGACTGAGTGTCCTGCTGCTTCTTTGCTGTAGGTTAACCCCAGCAGGCAGCCAAGTCCCACACAGCCACTTGTTCAGTCTTCCCCCCTCCAGTGGGATGGGGAAGAGAATCATAAAGGTAAAAGTGAAAACTTGTGGGTTGAGATAAAGACAGTTTAATGGGGAAAGCAAAAGCTGTGCGTGCAAGCAAAGCAAAGCAAAGGAATTCATTCACTACTTCCTATCAGCAGGCAGGTATTTAGCCACCTCCAGGAAAGCAGGGCTCCATCACTACAGCGGTTACTTGGGAAAACAAATGCCTTAACTCCAAATGTCCCTCCCCTTCCTCCTTCTTCCATCAGCTTTTATTGCTGAGCATGACATCATATGGGATATCCCTTTGGCTGGTTGAGGTCAGCTGTCCCAGCTGTGTCACCTCACAGCTTCTTGTACACTCCCAGCCTACTTGCTAGCAGGGCAGCGTGAGAAACAGAGAAGACCTTGATGCTACATAAGCACTGTTCATCAGTAATGAAAACATCCTTGTCTTATCAACACTGTTTTGGTCACAAATCCAAAACATAGCACCATGTGAGCCACTGTGAAGAAAATTAACTCTATTCAAGCCAAAACCAGTACATTTTTCTCACATTCCCACCCTCATTCTGCCCAGACCTGCTGTCTCATCTCCCTGACTCCTGGATGATGCTAGTGCTCAAAGGGACTTGGGGTAAGGTATTACTGGGGTTGAAGGCATTGAGGAGAGTCCTCAGGCTGTGTAGCCATCATGATGCTGAGGATGGTGACCATGGTGGGTGCCAGGATGAAAACTGGCATGAGGAAGTGCTTGGGGAAGTGGATACAGGTGATACTGCACCTGATGGGTTGCAGAGGAAGTCAGTCATCACTGGCCAGGCCGAAAACGGGGCAAGTTATTTTCTCTCCCTCCCTCATTCCCAACAAAGAAGGACCCAGCTTTCTGGGCAGCCTCTCCTTTCTGCTCCAGGGAGTGAAGGGAAGCTGAAAGGGAGGGACTGAAGCTGCTGAATCCACCACCACCACACTTGGTCTGAAATGCTATCACTACACTTCTGGTGTACTCTGAAAGATCAGCACACTGCCCTGCACAACACAAGAACTGGTTCCAGCTGGCTCCCATGAGAACTTCTTAAAAGCACATTTCTTCACACATTCCACATACCTACTCCCTCCAGATCATGTTTCTTGCAGTGGCCTGCAAGACTGCCCCTTCCTACTTACATCTTGTCATGTGGCAGCCACATGTCGATCGTTTTCCCATTAACTATGCCAGACCTAATATCCTGCTCACCTATTTGTCTCTCGGAGATCTCCAGCCTATACTCCCTGCTCGTGACATGTCCTTCATATCCTGCTTCTCAAGAATCACAGCCTCAATTCTTTTGAATTCCTTCCCCAAAAGCCCATCCCTCCCAAACACCCAGGACAGCTGATTAGGTCTACCACATCTCTAATGAGCGAGGGTTAGCGTAGGAATGTAGAGAGCCTGGAATTAAAGTTGTTTATAGGAAGAGAATAAAAGGTCCCGAGTAGGATATGGAGGAGGAAAAGAAGTTAGCGTGCCTAATAACAATTAAGATTATAACTTGTAATTAACATGACTTTACCCAGCATTTCGGTGATCCCTTTGTTGTATAATGTATCCCTTTCCCCATATCTGACTTTGTTTTCCTCAACACTGCCCTCTTCAAAGAAAGCATGATTTTCTTCTTCTGAGTTTGGAAAGTTGTATGTTTATAAATAATAAATAGAATAATAATAAATCAGGGCTACTGCACTTGCTACAAAACAGCCAATATGCACTAAGTGTCTTAGAAGTCAAAGGGTCTGTTTCTGCTACTGTTTATGCCACTTACGTTATCTTGGATAAAGTGAAGTAGCTCCTGATTCATACAACTGAGAAACTGAGTTGCTAAAATGTAAAATCTCAGTAAGATACAAAGATGATAGAAATATTACAAAATAATACACATCCTAACCGATTTGCAGAGAAATTATTATAAGCCAGGAAGTGTACATATTTCTAGAGAAGTGACAATGTTACTATTTAATTACAACATAGTGACTCGGTAAGGAAATGGCTTGCTTCTGACCACTTGTTTATTTTCTTCTTTAGCTGTCACTTAACGTTTAAGTGGATGCAATCTTATCGAACATAATTACTAGTTCAAACCTCCCCACTGTAGTTCAGAGAACTACAATGTTTCAGAATCAACAGAAAAATGATACCTATCTTCACTGAGTAGCAGCAAGGGGCTTAGTATATTGCTGGAAGACAAGCATAAAATATTTAGGCTGGTTAGCATTAAGAAAGTCAAAGAGAATATTATGAGTCCAAGCAGCCAAACAGAATCGGCAATGATAGTCTTATAATGGACAGGTATTTATAGACTCTTACTCCCACTGGACATGCTGCTCTTGTCTTACTCAGGCAAATCCCCCACTGAAACTTTCAAAGGGCATATTGCCTGTCTAGAGATGAGCAGGGACTTTGGGACCGAAAGCGATACCCAAATCTTCTGTCCATTCATGTATTGCCTGTATGAATTGCTCGCATTGCATCCACCCTCTGCAGCTTCCTGGGGTCTAGAGCCTGCGGTTCCGGGCAGACGCTGGCCCTGTGAAGGTAAACGTCAGTCTTTGTGGCCGTGTGGCCCATGGTGCCCAAAAAGCAGAAACAGTTTGAACACTCACAGCTGCTTTTTGTCATCCAGTGATCAACAGCGAATTTCTGGAGCATGGCTAGCAGAGGAGCAGTAGGAAGGCAAGAATTGGTACATCTGGTTAGGCACCATGGACCTTTAATTAAACCGTGCTGCCCTGCAAGCCTCAATTTAAGCAGAGAACTTAAATTAGGTCTATCTCTGGACCTATGTGTCATTTTGGACCCTGCCAACAGGAAAAGATCCACTTTTCCATACATCTGTATGAAGGACAAGTCTTGGGCAGCAATGAAATTTAAATGAGCTGCAGTTTGCTCTCCCACGCAGTGTCCTCCTCTGCCCACTACCAGCCTTCCAGGATAGTTTTTACCTTACAATGGTAGCTTAGGGAACTCATAGCATGTAGACTTCAGCAACCAATATAGAAGATTTTAAACCAATATAAACTATTTACCGGGATAGCAGTAATGTCCACATAATATACAATTAACATTGTTAACAAGACATATGAACAATCGAGATTCAGGGCAGTAATATAAACCAGTAACAGCAGGCTAGGCTATAACTGAAAGCCATAAGATGTTTTACATCTAGTACTGGCCATTATATAGACTTTGTACTTTGTACAATTTGTTAGTCTGTTCGTTTCAGCAATGGGACTTTAAATGAGCAGACAAAAGATGGTTCCATTTTGTGTTCATTTCCCAAAGTTAATAAAGTAACAACAGGTATACAAATTAAAGTGAGGAATTAATTTCTCAGCAAATACGTCGTTTACAATAATTGCAATTGTGACAAAGGTCAATAGGCCGAATGCTCTTGGTGCAACTTTGCTGACACCAATACAAGGAATAATTTGGCCAGCGTGTACCTGGTGTACCCAGTCTTCTGCTGCACAAGGCAATGAAAGGAAGCACAATCACACAAGCCTACCGAGTGTAACTCCCATTAATTCTGACCACCCACTTGCATGACCAGCAAGATTCTGCATTTGAGTTCTCCAGACAGAATTTCAGCCTTATAAATACTATGTAGTTCTGCACACTTACAGACTGCTAATGAAAAAACGGAAGATTAAATTTATACTAAACATTACTTAAACTGTATACATATATCATGTAAAATTGTATTCAGTGAAGTATACACACACAAAGCTGATGTAAACCTTCAGATATCACGAACATTATAAACACATTCCTTTATTTCATTGAATATGAACTCATTCTCTCTCTCTCTCACACATTCTCATACACATACGCACTATAACGAACCTACTGGTTCTTACTGATCCCGAGAATCCCTGAAGGGCTGGGCGGAGGTCCAAAAAGCCGTCTCATAGTAGATCACTCTGCCATATGTTTGCCTTTCTACACAAACATTTGCCAGGAAATCTATCACCGTCAATGCAGCACCATCATGTGACGTGATAATAAAAATGTTTATGTGCAGTCTCTCTCAGCATTTTGCAGAGAGGGAAGTATCAGTAGGAACGAGGATACTGCTGCACCCTCTCTTTTAACTACCACATTTCTTTTAGTGACAGCTTTGATCGTCTCAGTGTCCTCTTTCTGTCAGTAACCACTCTGGTTTGGATTAAAGACAAATGCTCCATTTCTCTCATTTTTCTTAGTGGAGTGCCCCTGCAAGTGCCTTTATTTGAAGCTTGTGCTTCAAACACTTAAAAACTAGGGCTTTGAGTGCCTAAATGCTTGTCTCCAGATGCATGGGATGTAGTTCAACGCCAGACATGTCGAAGGCTGCTGCCCCACCACGCAGCCTGCTCGGCTCCAGTCTTCCACTGAATGGACAGTAGCATTCGGAGCTGCTGCTACAGTAATGAGCAGAAGCCACATCAGAACAGTTGTGACTACTGCAGTTGATGGGAATCTGGGTTATGTCGTGATGCTCTTAAGGCCTGGAGCTTTATTGTGACTGTCTATCCATATACTGACTGAATCATTCAGAAGTCCTACAAAAAACTCCAAGAGTAAATGACTGAATAGAATGACTGTTTTAGTAGAGACACCTCCATATGAAAAATCCTACAGAGGCAAACTTACTTGAAAAGACTGAAGATGTTATCTCTTGACATTGTGTCACCATGCATCTGAACATGCCTGTGCAATGTCAACAGCTGAATCTCTACTGGTTTCGGTGGAGCCTTCCCCTTCGTGGCTAACAACTCTGCTGGGGATGGATTTGCTTTTAAAATGTTAATCTATTCCATCTTTAAGGCTGATTAGTCCCAAGGCTGGGCTTTTGTTTTCTGGCTGGTCTGAATTCTTAATCTAGGAGAAGGTGTCAATATGGTGACAAAACTGGTTTCACTTCTAATCTGTAAAATCTACATAAATCACACAACTCAGTTCTATATTATAGCATACACACATGCACTCTTGACACATGGCTCTTGCTATTTAGAGGGAGGCTTTTTTTCTACATTTTGGTGGGTTTTGCAATAGAAGTCAGGGAGGCCCAGCTGGGGGCTCCTGCACTATTTAAAAGGATACCACAGGGCTGTTTTAGTGTAAAAGTAAAACCAGATGACACTACGAGAAAGGGGTTCTCACTTGCTTGCCAAAAACTCTACAATTTCAAAATTAATCTATGCATTTTTTCGTATTCATTTCTGTGATCATTTATAACATACAAATGCTTTTAAAGTGGCCTCCAAAGCAGACTTTCTAAACACTCTTGCTTTCGTTGTACTTCTAATCATCTTGTTTGTAGTGTAAAAGGAAGATAATGTTGGCTTTCTCTAAAATTAGCTATTAATAACAAGTAATTAGTATTTCAGAAATACTAAAATGTAGTATTACTGCTGCTTTGCTTACAATGTGCATAATAGGTAAAAATACTAATAAAACAACAGGCATTTTAAAGGATTCTATGGGCTACACCTTCCTTCCGGCTGCAATCTCAATTATTTCATCAGGGTTGAGCCCAATAATGTAAGTAAACTTCTGCCCAGTGTTTGATCCTCTATGAAATAATGGAGTCAATTTGCAGCTTCGTACTGACTATCCTAAGCTGGCCATGTGTTTCTTTATGAACATTGCTTGTACTGCCAATTTCTATCAAAAACTGTTCAAATTATTTTCAGTTTGGATCACTAGACCTTTTAGAATATTTTTGAGGATGACATGGAAGCCAAGCACTCAGAACGCCTTATTTGTATTCCTTTTTCTCCTTTGACACTAGCATGGCCACCAGACTGCTTAAGTAACCTTGAACGTCAGTGCAGATTGGCATGCTCACGGGGATAAGCAATACAAAACTGAGTTCAGGCGCAGTGTTTGGAAATGTTACGGTGGAGTGCACAGAAAAATCAGAAACTTACTCTTTGCTCTGCACATGTCTAGCACCTTAGCCCAGTGGAGCCTATGTCTATGACAAATGTTTGTCGCAAAAACTAGACACATACAGGTTATGAAAACTGCTTACATCTGGAGAAATGAACAACATACAGGCCCAATATCATAGCAAGGGTTAACACAATGTGAGTTTTATTTATGATCAGTAGTAAATAATGTAAATAATGTAAAGTATATTTCAGTGGTTTGTTCTGGCATGTCAGGGAAGCTAATCTGTATGAATGCAGGTCTGTATTTAAGGTAATATATTTTGTGTATTTTAAATATTCTAAGGCAACATATTCTATTTACCACAAAAAAAATGATGTTGTTAGTGTAGATCAAAGAAATGTCAAACAACGTGTTAGGAAAGAAGTATCAGACGATCCTCTGCCTCTTAAACATCATTGAAATGGGTAGGTCAATGGGCAAGTTTGTGTAAGACAAAGGTTGTAAGAGACATGGTTTCTTCTAAAAATCAAAAACCAAGCAGCCCAGGAATTCCTAAGATATATCTAGGATTGGTGTGAGAAGTGGTTTGTCAAAGGTAAAGAGACAGGGCCAAATAAGAAGAGGCAGAACATGCAAACTCACTGAGAAGGAATTTTGAACAAGCAGTTACGTATAGAGGCTGGGCTTTGGGGTGGGGTGCTGGATGACAGAGCTTTAGGCCAAGATTATCCGATTTCTTCTGTAATCAGAAGATCTGTGACTCTGGATATTCTTTCAAATAAAGAGATGTAGTCCACAAATATTCAGTATTGGCTATTTGGGTCAATAGGAGCAGGACTGTGCTTGTATGAAAATTAACTGAAAGAAACTAAACTTAGCAGACAGAACCATAAATTATGACAAAGCTAGGATTTCTAAACTGGGCTTTGGTCTGAGGATAAACCAAGAAAGTTTTGGCAAATTTTTCTAAGAAAAATGGTAAGTCCAGTGGGAAGCCTTTGTTTAAAAGTTAATATCCCAAGCACTTTAAAAAGTCCATCAGACTGTCACTCACACTGAAGACTTTACTACCATTCCTTGTACGCATGGCCACCTGCTCTACTCTGCTTAGTTTAAAGCAGAGAAAGCTGCTTTCCCCAGCTGCGGGTAGGGAAACTGTTAAAATGTGATCTACTATATATGCATATTATGTAGCTGGTGGAGAAGCTCTGTTTGAGCGCAATCAAAAACTTGAAGTCAGTAGGAATCTTTCTATTAACTAAAAAAATGAGGGCCATTTTATAGCGTAATTTACTCCAAATTGCATTGATTGTACTGTTTGTAACTCTGTACCATGCTAGACCAGTGGACTGACTGATCAACTCCATAGAGTCCAGATGCTTCCAGACATTTCATTGTCACTGTTTGGGGACAAAATAACAGCACATACTTATGAGTTGCGATTTCCGTGAGAAGTGTTCTTTTATTTTTGAGTTTTAATCCTATTGTCAGGAGACAAACCTGGAACCCTTCAGAATTAAGCCTGGTGGACACTCACTGAATCTCAGGAGCTTTGGCAGTTTGCTGTTTGGTGCTGTCCCAGAGCAAAACCAGTTTCCTTTTCAGAAATGGGAAGCCAGTGCTCCTGACAGCTACCAAATTTTGCAACCTACTGGGAAAAAAAAAAATCAGGTCAAGTCCTGCTTTAGCTTTATACAATCTGCCCTGAGATGAGAAACTGTCAGCATACTGGTAGCTGTTAATAAAAGAAAATAGCAACAAGGAAGCTTCTGCAGGACAGACCAGCACAGGATCGTGGCTTCAACATTTTTCTGATCATTTGTTGATGCAGTTAATGGCTCTCTCTGAAACCAGTTAGCACATGCTGGTGCTACTGCCATGGTGTACTTGCCAGAAGGACTTCTCCAGCTGGGCTTTCTCTTCTCCCTGGGGTCCCCTGCATTAGCCAAAGGTGCATCTCCTGCACGGCTGTTGCCAACGCCATGGACAACTGCTGTCTGCCAAGATGCTGCTGGGTCAAGTGGACTGCTTTTTCCCAGAGGCCGTCCGAAAGTGTTGCCATTGTTGTATTTGTGTGCAGATCCGAGTCAGATAATTTGTCTTCTTTACAGAGAGCCATTCAGCTCTCACAGAAAGGACAGAGAGAGAGGCCACATAAAGAATATCTATGCTGCCATTAATGTAGTCTTTTCCCAGGCCTCTGACCTTTCTCACCAGGAGGGTTTTTCAAGCTTTGTTCTGTTAATAGAAATCTCCATTTCCCTGAAGTACTGAAAAATTTCCAGCAGAGGTCTCTGCCTACCAATAATTAAAGTTTGGCTGGACTGCTTATACACCGCAGGGGTCAAAAATCATTGTTAGGCTTTGTTCCTTCACAGGATTAAGAAACAAAACCAAGACTTCACGAATCTGAGTGCTTGAGAAATCATCATCTACTTCACAGGGCAGTAATGCCCATCTATTACCTACACAGAGATTCTCAAGAAAGGTTTCCTTATGCAAGATACTTTAAATAACTCTGTTGAGGTTTGCACGCATGTAGCCTATCTACCAAAACCAAGATGTTTCAAAGAATTGAATTAAGAGCCCCTCATTGTTAAATAAATCAGAGAATTATTAAATTATTAAATATGACACTTCTAGATGCAAAAGAGACAAGTTCATTTCAAGGGAAGAAAAGAAACTTATTTTCTTCTCAGAGTGTACTGTGATCCCTAAGTTGAGATCTAACTGTAGTCAAGGGGAACTGCTCCAAGAGACATTTAGCTTTCAGGCTACAATATCTTTATTTCTCATCTGGCTCTAATACAAGCATATGCTTATGAGCAAATGATTTATTTTTATGCCTACATTTCCCTGTCTTTAATTTTATTTACTAATCTACTTCACTGAGTGGGATGCACTAGGAAATTGCAAGGTGCTAAAAAATAGGATTAAACATTTCTACCTTTAGGTCTGGTCTCTAATTGCTCTGTGCAGCATCTCAATTTACCAAGAAACTTTAAGAAGTCTCAAACAGAGGCTCTTTTGAAGCTCAAACAATATCATTGGGGTGGGGCAAGTTCCCTTCCCTCAGCTCAGGAAAAAACTTTACCCTCCTCTGTGCCAAGCTGTTTGCTGGTGTGTACATTTTGTTATGGCAGAGAGCAGTATGACATGCGAGTCTTGCAGTAGTAGAATTGCCATGATTTCCCCAGCCATAGTACAATTGTAACACCTTCTTGTGTGTGAACATTACAGTAACCGTGGTACAACAAAGCTTCTCAATAAGCATATCCTGGCATAGTCTTTCAAGTGTGATGTGAAAGGTGCACATTCCCTTCATCTCCAGCTTTCCAAAAATCACAGTTCCATATTTCAAATTGACAGAAGGCCAGTCACCAGTCCAGCACATCTGTGTCACCACCACCAGTAAAGAGAAGACCACTGCACAAATACCACTGGAGCATATGCAAGGTCTGATCCTACCAATCTCAGTGGGGTGACTCACAGCAGTAGGTTTTGTAGGGAATGCCTGAAGAATAAGCCAATTTCTTAATAGTTCTTAGTCATGTCATAAAATCTAGCATTAAATGGTAACTCTACATACATACATGCTCTCACTCACTTCATTTCCACAAAATATTACAAGTTGGGGCATCTTGGGCAGTACTGGAAGCTTCATGTATAGCACCGAGGACAATACTGAAAACAAATTCAACCTTAAAAGACAACAAATAATGATTGCAGAAGGAGAAAAGGTGTTATGCTCTTTGCAGCACATAGCACAAGACCTACAACTTACCTTAGCACAGGAGCACAATTTACTCTGACCTACATCAATGTAATGATACTGGAATTAAGGTGGCATTATATGGATGTGATTGCAGGCCAAATTCGAACAGCATCATAATTCTTTGTTCAGCTTTGACTCAATTCTTCCTATTCATGCACCTCTAGCAGAAGGTGTATGTATTGAACGAATAGACTGATAACGTGCTCACTTGCTCTGTGTCCCCCACTATAGCAAGCCCTTGGGGACAAAGTGAGAGGAACTGCTTGTGGTTTAGCACAAGGAATTTTAATCAAACAGCAAAAAGTTCCAGTGTGTCTCAAACTGAATGTTTTAGTCAAATCAATGCCTGCACCTGTCTTCGCTTATAATTCACCATGAGACAGAAATCCCTTGGTACTCTAGAAGATATTCTTGCAGTCCTTTGAAAAAACTCACTTGCACCTCAGTAGTTCTTTGATTTGCCATCTCTGGGTAGAATCTGATTCATGTTTCACTCCCTCTTTCCCAGCAAAAACCTGCATTCCAGCTAAAGCTGATCCTTGTTTTGCTAGTATTGTCTCTGATTTAAAATGGTGTGTTGACTTTTTCGGGAAGTCACCACAATCCAATCTGTCCTGCTACCTTGCATTTAGCTGAAAAAATGTATTGTGATTATGACAACAGGGAGATGAGAGACAGACCTGCTTAACCTCTGGATATCAGGGTTCAAGTCCAGTTCTGATACTTTGCAGTTAGATGCTTTCCTCCCATACAGCTTCCGCAAATCTGGATGACACTGTGGATAAAACTCCCTCCTCTTTCTACCTTGCCAGATAATCTTATAACTGAAAGACCCTGGAAGAAGCTACAATGGGAAGCAGGATTGTCTGGGAACAACATAAAGATTTAATTTGGAGTTATGGATATTCAGAACCTCTGTAAATTACCTAAAAGTCGTAAGAATGTCAGAGACTACATCTGAGAAGACTATGCTTCCCTTTCTCTAAAGCCAAGGACAGCAATATTCTCCTTTATCCCAAGAATGACAAAGACTGTTTCATTAACACCCCCGTAACTTTGCAGCTACCACACAAGTATCACTGTGGTCTGGAACAGTAAGTACAATTGACCATATCCTTCCTTTTTACTACTTTTTTCTTAGTTTTCCATAAATATCCTATATTGTCCCAAAATGTTTCCATGAGCCAAGATCTTCAGACCAAGACCAAGGCCATTCAGAAAGCTTATATTAGGAAGATATCAAACAAATGGCAAGGAAAATTAACTTAGACTACAAGTTCAAAGGCACATTTATCAGGTTTTGCACCTGAAGAAGCTCAAAGTGAGTGTACTTAATTTAAAGCTCACCAGAATATCACAGATTCTGCCTTGAGCTCAACTATTAACTGGATTTTGATCCATATGAGGGACCAGGATGCAGAAGAAAAGCATCAAGTAAAGAAATTATGAGCAATAGAGAAGGGAGAAGACACATTTTGTGAGGCCCTGTTTTGAGTCCAAAAGTGGCTCTTATGTTCACTTCATATCAAAGAAGCAGAGAGACTGAGGAATTTTCTGTCCTTGTTTAGGTCCTTAAACAAGAGTTAGGTCCCTCCTTTCCTGCTGCTCCAAAATTTAAGGCCTTTCAATAGGCTATAGCTACCTTCAAGAAAAGAAAATAGGGCAAGAATGGACCATGAACTCAGCAGAAGGTGATGAATAATCCAACCAGTAAAGAGCATTTGTGGGTCTTTTTTCCTGGCATGTGTTCTTTGTACAAAAATTCTAGCAGAAAGGTTCAGAGCCATCTTACCACATATCATCCTCCAACATCTAACCCTTCTGCTTTATACCTGCTATAGCAAAACATTTAAAAGTGTCCTTCTACTGAGAAAGCTCACCATTGGCCTGGGAAAAAAATTTCCCCCTTATGTATTGATTTCAGCAGAGACATACATTTATTATGTGAGAGCAGAATCTGGGAATAACAGAAGACAGAAGCAGAAATGCACAAATTATACAAGATCCTCACTTTATAACTTGGAAGGTGGTCCAGCTTTTAACACAGCGCAAGAAAACAACAGAAAAAGTGCTCAACAACAGAAAAAAACATTGCTGAACAACGTGGCGAAAGGAGCAAGTAATGAGATTACAGTTATTTACTCTCAGTTTTTTGGAGCCATGAACATTAAGATCTCAGCAATATTTTAATACTTTCAGAAGAAGAGAACTCATATGTATTCCACCTGTTGGATATTTGGCATAATACTGCCATTATTTAGCTTTTTTACAAACTCAGTGCTATTAATGCATTTACCTGCAGGTGTGAATTCAAGCCTTTCAACAGATTAGATAGTCTAATTCCAACACCCACTGTCAATTTCATGCATGATAAAGTTGCTCAGACAGTATTAATTTTTAAAAATTAAAAAAGAATATACTTCTGCTGTGTACTGCTACTCAAAATTATCACTTTAAAAATGAGAGTCACCTTTTCAGGGCAAAATGCCTGAGGAAATATGTAGGAAGGCCATGATTTGATCATGTGAATAATCTTTCCTTATATCATAGTTCACATGAGAAAGATCTCATAACGTAGTCCCTGAGTAAGGATGCAACATTGGGCTTGGTTTTCACACTGTAAACAACAGATAAAAATGGAATATTAACAACACTTGGAATTATAATGTATTACATTTTGGGCTGGCTGGCTAGAGGAACACAATGCTGAATATCCGAGTGTTCACAAACCACATTTACTGTAACATGCCAATGGCACTTATTTCTCTGTGCCTGGGTCCTTGCTCTCACATTTCTAATTCACATTTAGCTATAGATTTTGTAGGAATTCTCAGGACTGAGAATAAAAATACATTTGTTTTTCCCCTTCATTTAATCAAATTATATTTCTGAAGTTTTGCATTGGTGCAAAGAAGCCACATATCTGCTAAGTAAAGCATAGCACTTCATGCCAAGGACACTAGATTGGAAAAGCGGGATGAAAAAGTCAGTCATTGCATTATGCAGAAAAAACCGCAAAGGACACCCAACCCAACTATACTATTCTGACATATTTTAAGCCATGCAGCTTCTAATGGAAATAACCCTGGGTGTATGACCTTGTATGCCTTAGGGCATTAGTCTTTATGACACAAGAAGGCTGTAAGCTGTTGCACTAGGATGGACACAGGGTCATGCACCCAGATCCAGAAACTTGGACTATCCTCCAGCTTAGACATAGCTTCTATAAAGCATACGACTGTCTTGAATATCCAACTACCCCTAGCTATTTCTTCTGTAAAGTAACCGTCTTCCACTAACATGGCATCATATAATTATTTTAGACAAGAACAACAACAACAACAAAAAAAGCATTCAAATTCTACTTGTGACTCAGTCTCAGTCCTGGGACTTTAGAGAGGCTGCAAAGCCAAAACACTGGGTAGGGAGCTTTCTCTTCCCAATGTATGTTTCATTTGAAAGTATTTTCTGTAGACAGAATAAAACATTTTTATTTTCATTTGAAATGCCCTGAGACATTTGATATTAAGTTAGGAAAGGGGTGTACTCTTTGCTGTTCACAGAATTTGTGTAATTTTGGGATTCTCAAAGGCACTCTATTCGTTTTCCCCTTACATCCATGTTAAAGCACAGGAGGAATACATCTAAGAAATAACTGTGATTTAATATAAAGATAGAAACCATAAATACAAAAGGAGAAAATGGGTATCAGTTATCTTCTCCCTTTCTAGAAGCGAATCACTGCTTCATGAGGTATTGCTCTGCTAAACCGTGTTCTACAGAGATTTCTGGGATAGAGTGTGCTCACTTTAGTTTGCAGGATTCTTTGTGGTATTTATATTAGTGCAAAAGTTGTTGATGTAATGTCATGATGGTGGTCTTCTACCCAAATCCAACATGTAATTAATGTGATGAAAAACACAACTTTTCAAAGAAACTTTGGCATGCTTTTATAGAAGGGTATGCAGACTTCTTGAGTTTGCAGTACATATCTGAATGCAAATACTCATGCTTGATTTCCCCTGAGTGTTGTGTGAACAGTTATTATTACTGACCTGGAAATTATTCTCCTTTCCCTGTTTGACTATTGTTTTTGTCTGGGTTATATGCATCCCTGAAACCAGATGTGCAACACTTGATATATTTCCATTACTTAACATGATCATGTGTATTTATTATCTTGAAGTTTGAAGCAGTTACAGTTGGTTTGTGCTGCACACTTCATGATCTTGGTCTGTTACAATGACCAACAGGCCTTATAAAAGAAAATACAGTGTGTTGTAAGAAATCTATGTCAAGTTAGGCATTACCCGGGATATTACTGCTATGAACCTCTTGAAACAAGAGGAAAGAAAATTTAGATTTTATTTTTCTAAAGCATGCCTGTGTAGATTTTACACAGGCATCTACCATGTGGTGGAACCAGAATCACCTCCTGTTGTTAGCAATGAAAAGGCTGGTCTGGCCAGTTCTAATTCCATCCAGAAGAGTGCAGCAGTATATACCCATGCTGAACGTGTCCTCACACGACAGACTAAGAAAATGTCCCAAAAAAAGAATCACCCTCTCCCTGCAATAATAGCCTGACATGTAAAACAAAATAAATACCAGCTTAACAAGAAATTGGTTTCTTTCAGCCACACAGAAGGGTAATAGAAAGGGGATGGGAATCGACATCAAACAGTGGCTATTGCTCTTTAGCTCTGAAAACAGAGTAATTTACTTTTTATTGCCATTTTGCTGTAAACAAAAATACTGCTAATGGAGGAAGTGATTGCTTATGAGTACTGAAGATTTTTTAAAAAAACCCAAGGAATTAAGGGGTGCAGGAGTATAAAGTCACCCAAAAACTACCTTTTCCATAACTTTCCATAGGGACACAAAAAGGATTTTATAGAACTGGATTCTTATATTTTCTGCAATATCACAGCATACATCCAAGCCTTTATTAGCTCAGTTACTCTTACAATTTTCGTATGAGGTCAGAAACTACTCCTCTGACTGAGGCATAAAATGCCTTTGCAGATCTTCACTTAAAATTAAGCAGAAAGTTAAGAGTTACAGCTGGAGTTTTCATGCAGGTCTCCCGAGCTCCAGACCAGCTCAGTTACCTGTAGACAGCCCTTCCCCTCCTCGCATGAAGAATGCATCCTCGGAGCAAGTACCAGGCTCACATTACATCTGCTCAAGGGCACTAGCAAGAGAGCAGAGAGTGTGCAATGCAGTGCTGGCAGCTCAGTCTGAGAGCAGGCACTGTTCTTTTTCTTACAGCTGAACTGCACGGGCTGAGTGAGGGGAAAACCCCCACCCCTTTACCATAAAGAGTGTTGCAGAGATATGGGTGAGCAATTGAGGCTGCTTTCCAACTGTCCTCTTAACAAGAGTTTTTTCTTCTATCATGACACAATACAGGAAAAAGAAGGGAGAGTAGCCTTCTCAAATACAACGGGGAAAAGAGTAGGAACAGAGAAAGTGAATCAGAGAATACAAAAGTTTTCCTTTTCATCTTCAACATGCAGATCTTCCTCCATTCCTGCGTCATCTCCCACAGTACCATCACCCGCTCACTAGCAGTGGCTGTTCATGCCCACATAGCTTCCAAAACAGGTTCTCCATTCAGTTCCTACAGTTCTCTTCAAAGATCTCCTCCCTTTCTGCTACAAATAATACTCTAAAAGGATGCCCTCATAAAGATCCTCTCTCTGTGAATGATGGTAACACGCAAAAGTACACAAATGTCACCCGCATCAGTAACTATGCGCTCCATGCACCCCTTCGTCCTTTGGGGTGCAAACGGACCACCACATGGTGGTTGCTCTCCAAATTACAGCCCCCCAGTTTCATTCCCAACTACTGCCCTTCTTCATTCTTGTTTGTGCAAGGTAAAAAATGTAAAAGGAGCCTGGAGATTTTTGTCAAACTCTACAGCAGTAAGAAGGTGCCCCCCCCTGCTCCCCCCAGAAAGGAAGGAAATGAATAGCTGAAGAGTAAGGATGGGCACCACAGAAACTCTAGCTACTCCATCCTTTGTATACAGAGGGTAAAAAGATTTTTTTTTGGTTAAAGCAGGGGAAGGCAGAGTGCTGGGAAAAGCAAGCGAAGTAGATTATTTCACTCAAACGAGTTTTTCCTGCATGCGCCTTAGAAGGCAGAGAGGCTCACAGTCTATAGGACATCAGTAAAGGCTGTAAGCTCTGCACAGTGACTTTCTGGAGAGAGATAAACCCTCATTTTTGTAGGTATTATTAACAAGCCCTGCATTACTGTGCATATGATAGTATTAGGCAAGTTGTTAGTTTGGAGCACACTCTATTCAAGCTGTTTGCAGTCTGAGAAGCCTGTGTATATCTCAGTTGCACATGGCCTCTCTGTGCTCAGGAATCCAACGTAAGGTTTATATCATCCCACACAGAGGTGCAGATGTCAGCTTCCCAGAGCAGCAATAACGTGTCTCCTCTCTAGTAAGTTATGTTGTTTTCCTAGCGTCTCCTCTAAAGCCACTCTGGCTGCTCCTGGTTCTTCCACATCTCTATATGCCATACACTCATACATTTTGTTCTCTTCGAGAATTTTTGCCTGGAGACTGTCTGAATGTTGTAAGGTATATCTGTCCAGATTTTGAACTTGCCTAAACTGGCAGGGCTCACTCAGAGTTAGTGTTTTACCTCTACACAGGATCTGTGTTTCATGCTATCTTACCAGCAGAGAACGCTCTTCACAGTATAGCTGTTACATTGGCCATGTAGAAATACAGCTACAAACGATACATTTATAGTGGAATTTGGGGTGTAGAAATTAGTAAAACTTATTTGTTCTTTCAGAGTATTGTATTTTGACTGGCTTCAGTAAGCTAGCAATTACAAAGCTGTATAAGCAGCCAACATGAGCCTATGTCCTCACACATGTAACTCACGATCCTTGTTGAGACATGACTCCAGTATTATATACCCTGTTCTACTGAATTCATTGAAATTAATCCCAACTTATATTACCATAAATGAGAGTGGAATTAGGTTTAACATGAATATGCAGCCCTATGCATATGCAATTATACTATATATTGATATATGTGTGCATAAATTACCTATACATAGAGTGCATACATATATACTGTCATTCTTATAAATCAGCGCATTTGGATAAGATAAATATTTTTCTAGGAAAGGGTTTATATAATGACTATAATTAAAAATAATAATTTTGGAATTAAAATGAGAACTCAGATTGAAATCTTTTTGTCTGCTCAGTTTTACTGCAGTGTAAGTTGCTCAGTGCAGACCTTAGTAACGTGTTACTTGCAACTAAAGGATCCTCTTTATTTAAAAACTTAGGAAGCCATTGCACAGTTTATTATTGTGACTGAACAAATGTTAGGACTAGCTGTTTCTGAATTTGAATGGATACAAAGAGAAGGTGAAAAAAATCCAGGATGGTTCAGTTCATCCTTGACAGTGACCTCACTGGTAGCTGGGCTTATGGCTTTAGGCTTCAGTGAGAAGGGCAGGCTGGGCTTCTGGACTTGAGAAATGCTAGTGTGTGGTAGGAGATGTGCAGACAGAGAATGAATAGGAAATGTGTTACACATCTTAAGAAACTTACAGTCTGACTCAAAGCCTCAAAAAGCCAACAGGGAAGCTTCAAAAGTACTGAATTCTCTCACTCATACCATGACAAGCAAGGCTTGGGCTTTTTCTAGCGCGTGGTGCTTCTAGGACCTCTGTTCAAGCAGCACATCAACATGCTTTTCCAGAAAGTGGTAACTAATTTCCACAGTCCAACCCTTACAGTTTCTCAGACTTGCAACTACCCACTCGGCACACAGTCTTCAAGGATTACCTCTACTGAAATTTGTAGGCTTCAAAAGAGCGACAGAGGTGGGAACTAACAATAACAGTAATAAGAGGACACGTTATGGAAATCCCTACAATGAATGAGCAGAAACTACAGAACAAGAAGATTAGTGACCAAAGAGTTAAAAGACTGAAGCAAAGAATCAGCTCACACTTAAGACATGTTTGGATTGGCCTTAATTTATTGAAAAGAAAAAAGTTTCAAAAAATTGTAGAAGGATGCTGATATATGGTAGTCCTTACAATTCACACTAATGAGAGTTTTGCTAGAGACTTTGGCAATCACAAGTTTGACAAACACTTTTAGTACTGCACTCAGGAGTTAAAAACAACTTCTTTGCTTATTAAACACATGCATCTGCAGGCAATAATGTCAAGTAATTCACAGTCAGTTTTACCAGTTCAGGATAGGAGCTACAGAGATGCAATACTAAGGGCTACAAGTGTGTCTGTGAAGCTCTAAACCAGTGCAGAGTTAGATGAAGTGCTCACCAGAGAGGGACCGTCACTTCATGGCATTACCTTTCCTTTACCTGTTTATAGAACACACGTAAAAGCTGAAGGGTGCTCACAGGGAACGGAGCTTAACAGGGTGATGTTTCAACAGAACATTTTCAAGTTAGCAACTTCACGTAATCCAAGGAGTGCCAAAAGGCATGGGGAGCCAGGGGGTGGGGGTTGAAGGCAAGGGGAAATTAAAAGCTAGTCTACCTTCAAAAATATGCTTGCTGAGGTTAGGTGAAAATCTCACTAGCCAGCAAACTGTTCAAAAGAGTTTTCCAAAAGTCTTGCAAGTAATTCAAAGCTGACTTGATTATACTACGCATACTTAATCCAACTTCAAACCTTACCTTTTATATAGTCTTGCCCTCCCCTCAAATGGGCCAGGGGCAGGGGGGGTGGGGGGGGGGCTTAGCGGTAAACTCTGCTCTGAACAAAACCTGTAGCTTGGCTTTCTCCACAAAACCTCTTTGATCCAGCCTTCCTTCTCTTATTGCACTGTTGTCTCCTTCCCAATTCAAGCTCTCATTTTAGTTTGGAAATGAATGCTCACTTGCAGGCTGAATGGAATCCTTATGGGCTGTATCTCAAACTCTAAAGGTGTTTTTAGTTTAGCTGTGTTTCTTAAACCTATGCTTGCTGATTAATCAGAAGCTGCTTATGAACCCTTTTCAAGGAGGACCTGGCACCCTATTTAAAATCCCTGGACTAAGTCCAAGTAGTTTAGCTGTTTTTTAGGCTTCCCTATTCAATGTAGGGCATCAGACAGGTATTTTCAGAACTTGTTTCTCCACTCTGCTGGGTTTTACAGCATATAACTTCACTGAAGATTCATCAGAAACAATAGCCTCTGGTTTTGCTGCAGTTCTTTTCAAAGGACTTAGAAAACTGGCGCTATAAAAACAGATTCCTTACACTCCGTTCAAAATGGATTTCTGCAAATACTCCTGTAAGCACTAGGATACTAAGCACTCACTGTTGCAGAGTGATACAGGCTTGCCCCCAAGAACTATTCAAAATACCTGTATTCTGAGAAATCGGCTGCTCAAATGTACACAGTGGCAACCCCGCAGTGTGCATCTGTGCCTTCTCCTTTGGAGTCACAGAAAGATGACAGGATCTAGTTTTTGAGGCTCTTGTTTTCTAAGGAGAAAAAAAAAAAAGATACAAATAAAAAAATGGAGCAACATACTGGGGTAGCAAGGGTGGGCACATCCAGGCCCAGTTCAAATCTCACTTAAAAAGATTTGAGCCTCCAACTGTACATACTTGCAGCATCACAGATGTAAACATCCTTGGAACCGAGCCTCAGTCAGTGGAAGCTGCTTCAGCTTTCCAGACCGACTCTGAAGAGCTCAAAAAAATAACGGTACTACTATTCTGAAGTGAGGTTACTTCCTTCCACATCTGTGGTGAATATGTGATACAGGCTGCTATAAGCATCACACGTATTTAAAACTAACAGGAGATGTTAAGGCTTGGTCCAGCCACATTGTGGTCATTAAGGAGGAGGGAGCTACACAAATGCTTCATGAGATACATATGCTGTACTAGGGGTACAAAGGCCTTACCCTATTCTGATAAATCTCCCATCCTGTCCAGATTTTGGAGAAATAACAAAAAACCCCACAACTTTCCAAAACACAAAGTATAAATAGGGCCCAAAATATCTCATCATTGAGAACTGTGCTAAAAGATAGATATTTACCTTCTGTTTAGATGATGGTGTTTAAACTAATCTCTACCCTTGTCTACTGCACAAACTAAAAAAAAAAAAAATCAATAAAATATCTGGCAACATTTATTACATTATTTCTAATGGCTCGTTAAAATAATGACACTTCCTTATTACGGAGTAAGTTAGTACCATTGTCAAAACAGTGCTCTCTACAGATGGAATGTGTTTTCAGATTTTTTTTTTTTTAAATAAAAATTAAGAATAGTAGTTTTTTCAATCACAAAAGCCTACTTTTCTGAATCAACCAGAGGCATTATTATTTGTTTTTATTAACACATACAAAATTATTAGGGCATACAAATGTGTTTCCTTTTTGGACACAGTGAAAGCTAAATTAATGGGCATTACAGCATTAGTTTACATCACATTGTTTCAAAAAAACACCGCTTATGATTAAACAAATAGGTATTTTTATATATATATAAAAAAGAGCTTGAAATAGCTGGATAACAAATCATTGGTTTATACTATCAAAAGGCTGGGAGCAATTGTGTCTCCTATGATTGTGCCCTTAGCTTTCAAACCATGATATCCACTGATATGAGATCCCATTAAAAAAAAAAAGTAAACACCATCCAACCCCCCAAAAACCCCAGAACACCAACCCACCCAAAACCACAAAAACTGAAAGCAATGGCACAACTTTCCCCAGGCTAGTAATTTTTCCTGACAGCTTCAAGCACAAATGGATTATTTTAAATATCACATAAACCTACTGTAAATTAAAAAAATAGAAGATTACTTTACACAATGCAGGGAAACCATTTCTAGTGAGCACAAACATTTACAACTGTGTCATGTTTTTTCCTTGCATAACCCATACTCACACACAAACCAGTTTTCAAAAGAATTAGTGAAATATTCAGTCCACTTTTGTTTCTTTTATACAATATGAAATGGTTACAATACCATAGTATTTTTTTAGAATAAGTTAAACATCAAGACATATGGCAATAGCGTTGTACTATTCTTTCTACATACATATGAAATCCAGAAATCCAGTCTATTTTTATTCAGTCACAAAAATTAATAAAGACTAATACCCAGTTATACTGGAAAACTAGACTAGTTCTAGAAACCACAAATACTGTAAGCGCTTTGGTATATGTACAGATTGTGCTGTCAGTATCATGCTTGCATACTAGAATTGATCAACAGATTTCAGCTGGTGAATTAAAGGAAAAAAAAGGTACTGTAAGACTTGCTTTCTTATTTCTTTTTTGTTTTGGAAATGATTCAGTCAAAGAAGGTGCACCACAAGTACACACACAGAGCATTTGTATGATGTGACTACAAATTAAATATTAAAGTGTTTTTAAAATACAATGCAAGACCAGTCTTCTTAAGTGCATAGAACATAATGCAGAATACTGTTAATTACAGGGACAAGTACAAAGATATTAAGCATTTTAACAGATACTGAACAATGTTCTCATTAAAAAAAAAAAAGGTGTGAATAAGCATTCTTCTATTGTTACAAAGATCAATGCGTTTTTTCCCCTACCAGTAAGAGAATAACTGCTGCATCATGAAAGATATGTACTGCATCCATTTTATCTCTGTCTCTCAAAGGCTTAGAATTGCACCTTCAAACTCTTAAGCAGTTTGGATATTTGGTTGTTTGTTTTTTGTTTTTTTTTTTCTATTTTTAACAAAAACTTTTCTCTTTCGGAAAGTGGAACTCAAAAAGTGCATTTTAAATTAAAGGGTTTACTCCCCCCCACCCCCCTGTTTTATGGATGCATTTGCTGTGGTTTAGAAATTTTAGCTTAACCTATTCATTCTTTCTATCACTACAATTTATCAGAATGTCTCAGATTTATTCAGGCAACCCTGCCAAGTTAGGTCAGCCCCTACTTTTGCAAAGCAAATGGTATTAAATTCTAAGAAAGCAAAAATACTGCAATCTTTATTCAAGTGAAATGCCAAGTTAAAGAGTAAGGACTGCAGGATTTTCAGAAGATTTGGACTGTTTGCAAAGTCTTCCCAAATTTGTATTCTATCTTACGGATTTTGGGATATAGTAAACTGCAAATACCACATTCAACTAATACTGCAAGTCAGCTTTAGACTATGGTCTCAGGAACGAAATGGTAGCCCCAAAACTCTCAACCCAACCGGAGGAAACTCACCTCAATCATTACTCATTTCTTAGAGGACACAACTACTCATTTAAAACGTAAACACAAGGGATGATGGTTCTCATTTGAAGCTCCTATTGTTGCCAAGTAATACTTCACAGGTATCAGAAATACTTTAGTTAACGTCTCCATATTTCCCCCATTTCTAAGATGCTTTCTTTTCCTTACAGAAGTTTTAGCTATTTAACATCAAACCAAACAATTGCACAAAAACTACAGCACCAAGCTTTGCTAAATGAAACTGCTGGAGAGCACACACGGGAGAAAAGAATTTGACCATGGTTGTTGAGTAGGCTAGAAGTCAAATGAGTTTAAATAAAACTAATGTTAACACATTCCTTAATTGAAATGATTAATTCTTAGCAGAAATAAATTAAGATCAGCATGATCTTACTGTAGGCTAGTTGGTGACCCAGCCAGACTTTTGTGCAGATTAGGGTTTTGACTGTGCCTGTTCCGACTGCGAACAGATGAAAACATTGTGTTGCAACCTGGGACTTTACATTTGTGGAGCTGGCGGAGATGCACAGTTTTGTAATGAGCCCTGAAAGTTCCTTTATTACTATATGTTTTTTGACATATATGACAAGTTATTGGCAAACTGGAAGGTAAATTTGTAAAGTTTTGATTAGCTTTCTCAATTAAAGTACAGTCTTGGTAGAGTTCATCATCAGGCATTAGGCTGGGTCCTTCACAGCTTTCATCACTATCATCCAAGGGCATGGTGCATATTTCACTTCCTCCGTCAGAATCCCAAGAAGAATGAGCACTGCTCTCAGACTTAATGCTGGAAGTAGTGCTTAGATCCAGAACAGCTCCGTCATTCAATGGATCGTATCCATAACTCTCAGAACAGGGTTCTCTAATTTTGCTCATTGGAAAAACCAAGCTGCCTGTTCTGTTCATTCCTTTGAAGATTACAGAAGTATGTCCAACATGGTGTTTTAAAGAGACATCTTGACAAAACTCCTTAGCCATGTCTTTCAAGAGGTATGTTGCATTGAAATGGTTGTTGAATTCCAGTGTATCTTTAGTCAGAAGCTTATGATGAAGATTTAGGTTTGAACTATGTCTAGAAGAACAAAGACAAGCTTAGCAAGAAAGTGTTTTGCCTCACTTAACAGGTGTTTCATAGTGATCATTAACAAAGAAAAAACCCAATATTTAGTAGCATGCATGAATTGTATACTTCTAATTTGACCAACTGCCACACTGGGAGTGCACACGGATGATTTACACATGTGACTGGCTATCTGAACTTGCTTGTACTGGCATATATCAGAAATAACTCTACAGAAATCAATGTTTCAGATTCTCTCCTTCATTGTGCATAGCGGTCTGCTCCACTAGATCTAGTGCTGGGCCTAAAAGAGTTGGGGGACAGACTAAAAATGTGTATACTAAACCGAGATCAGAGAAGGGACTGGGAGGGGAAGAAACAAGATTCTTTCCCAATGGACAAAGCAGGAAAGCAGTGACACCTGAGTCTGCAAAAAATATTGATGATCTCGAGTACTGTAACCATGTGCCAGAATGCAGTTGTACACAGCAGCACAGAGCTTTTCCTTGAAGAAAGGAATATTGCATTTTATGCAACTTACATTTTTTGAATGGGGATCTCTGGATTCAGCTTAAAACCAGAATAATATATTAGATCACTGCTCCTCATTGAACACTATCAATCAGCTCACTGGGAACTTCCAGGCTCTGGCTAGAAGATTCAGTTTATTGCAAGAGAGGGAAAACATTCATTTTTCCCCTTGCCATCATGGTTTAATCCAAACCATAAACTGTTCAAAAAGGCACAGAAATATTTTGCACTTGCAGTCATAGCAATCTACATTAAAGTCTAGAAACTTCTGCAAAGTTGTTCCAAATAACTACTGTTTTGCACATAGCTTGTGAACTTTCTTGTGAGTTGGCTTTTTAAAAAAACCCAAAAACCACAAAACAACAAAGAAACCCAAACAAAAAAGCATCTTCCAGAAGCACCTATGTTAAAACTTAACTGAATATATTGGTGTGGGAAGGAATTCATGGCATGTGAATACAGATCTTTACTGCTGGCCTTCTTTCCTGTGGCCCATATCACAATTACAGTGGAGAGGAATTCACATCTGGGAAGATGCAGGCAGCAGATCAGGGTAGGAAGCCCTGCCAGCAGCAGATGAATCTGTGCATCTCAGATGCATCGGCCAGTCCTCAAGAGACTGGCTGATCCTCTCTGGACTGCATCAGCTGGCTCCAGTACTCCTAGCAGATTACAGACAATCTAAACCTTGTGTCACTCTGAACTACTATCCAGGCATGCTTCCTGCAGCCAAAAGCTGCCATAACACTGTTACAGGAGAGTTAGAAAACTTGCAACATAGCCGCATTTTAACAGGTTTGTTATCTATCACATATCAATTCAGATACATAACTGATGGTCAACAATAAAGCTTCAGTCCTCGTTTCTCAGCCTATGTGCATAATAGGCTGAAGTAAAATGATTTACAGCAATACAATACTGCAGCTAACAGTAAACTGAATCAAGCTCATGATACAGTTCAGGAATCAGTATGTAATCTCATATAAAAGCACTACCAATGTGGATACACACCAGATAGTGTTAGTTCAGCTAGCACTGTGTAATGTTAATTTTGTACTGGTACAGAGTAATCCCACCAGTCTGTTCAAAATCCTTGACTAAAGCAAGGACACGGGCAAGTGAAGATTTCCTGAATTGATTTCATTGCTGTTTCATTAAAAACACTGTATACATTAAAATACACATGTAAGTACATATTAAACATATAAGTCCACACATGCATCTACTGGAAAATTGCCGAATTCATACCCTTGTGGCTTTCTCTTTACGTTCTAAAGTATTCTTTCAACTACTGCAGTCTTTATCAGTTATGAAATTTTCATGGCTTTATTTAAAACCTTGTAGTCTAGTGGAAAGGAAATGTTTCTTTCAATGGATTTTCATTCCATGAATGTTCTGATAAGTTATCGTACCTGTTATACGAGGATACACAGAAAATCTTTGCAGGCTCCATTCCTCAAACATTCATTTAAATTTCAAATTAGGCTCCATTGTGATGGTAAAAATAAATACAATTTTGTTTATAATTTTCTTACCTGTCTCGACTTCTACGAGAAGGGAAAGCAGCATTACAGCCCTCAACTGTGCAAATATGCATTTCTTTGAGATGTACATTTTTAAAATGCATTTTTACACTGTAAGGGTTTTTAAAAGTCTTCTTACAGATGTCACAATGAAAGCGGCTTTCTTCCTTCTGAATCCCTAGTGCATGTTGACTGACATGATCCATATCTTTAGAGTCTTCAAAACAAGGAATGGCAGCACCCCTGTTTGACAAAGTGCTGAAAAAGCCCCCGGTCAGCAAGTGGTGTTGCAATTCAGGGCAGTCATTTTTAGGAATCCTGCGCTTTGACTGCTCTTTAATATACATGGGGGGTTCAGTCATTGGTTTTATAACATCATTGTGGTGGTGTTTTTGATCTTCATATATAATCTCATGGGAAACTATCTTTAATGGTTGGTTTTCTTCTGGTTTAACCTCTTTCTCACAGTGATGCAATTCATTCTCAGAGATATCCTTGATGTATTTGTTATTTGGTGCAAAGACAGATTCAAAATACTTTGGGCCCTCTACCCCAGAGACAGATTTCCATGAATTACCTGAATGGGGGTGCTTTTCCACCCTGTCGGTCACTTGCTTCTCTATCTTATGCTCACAGGTCTCAAGCTCGCCATCGCTTACCACTTGCAGCCGTGTATCATCTTCAGAACTGGCAACATCACTACTTTCATTAGGTGTCTCAACAGCTTCTTTCTCTATCTTAATAGGCATACTTGATTTACGAGATTTCTTCTTGGGTAGCATGTCAAATGGCAATTCATTTGAAACAAGCTGCTCTGGTATTGAGGAAGAAACAAGAGGCAGAGAAGGAAGAGTACCTGGAGTATTAGCAAGCTCAGCTGGTGTGACTGGACTACGATAAAAAGGAAGAACAGGCTGTACTGTCTTCAGGTTTGGAAAGAGGACACCATTCTGTCCAATACTGGGAAATCCAGCCTGACCCTTTGAATCTGTACAAGAGCTGGCATAGCTGGTAATAGTTCTGCTATCCGCAGTTAAAATTGTAAATTCTGTCCTTTTGCTATCTCCAGGTCCAGCAATGGTTAAACCATTTCTTAGATCTTTATCCCTATTATTTCTATTCATTGGCATATGGAGTCTGGGGTTAGGATTCGCACTATGACGATTTCGACTACGCAAAGAGCTAAATACCATATTGCAGCCCTCAATTGTGCATTTGTGCTTTATCTTCAGATGAACAGCATTGTAATGTATTTTCAAAGTACCTTTATCATAAAATGTCTTTTCACACGCAGTGCAGAAAACACGCCCTTTCCTTGGCCCAGCACCATTTTTTTCAACCGATTTAATTTTGTTTTCTGGAGATACTGCTGTCATTTCAAGCTTTGCTGCTGTATTATGTGAACTGGAATCACTTAAAAGGGCATCATCTTCTGTTTTAGCGGTGACATCTGGACCATTTATGCTCCTCTCATTTTCAACTTGAAATGGTGCAGAACTAGAAG
Source organism: Phaethon lepturus (assembly GCF_000687285.1). Lineage (NCBI taxonomy): Eukaryota > Metazoa > Chordata > Aves > Phaethontiformes > Phaethontidae > Phaethon > Phaethon lepturus. Next base: position 33,068 of record NW_010549763.1, read on the forward strand.
TTAAGAAGCTGCTTTCAGAAAATGGTATCTGAATATCTTGTTTAGTTTCATTGCTATGGTCTTGACCTTGCTCAATCAAATGTCTTTCTGGTGGTGAACCTATCAAAGGTGGAGGCACTGGACTGAAAAACTGAAAGGGCAGCATGAAAGCCATGTTATTTACAATATTCTCAAAGGGATGAATGTTGGTGGGACTCATTTTGTCCAAGGAAGCAGAAAAATTAGGACTGTGTTGATTGCAGCTCTCAATGAATGCCCTAATATCCAAATTGGCAGTTGGTGGTGGTATTATAATTGATTGCCCTTCTTTCTCTTGAATTGCCATTAACTCTACAATGGACTTAGTTTCTCCAAAACGAAGAAACTGCTGCAAAGTAGCCAGCTCTTCTTCAGTGGTCATTATGCTCCAGTGATCCAGCACTTTTCCTGAAGCATCCTAAAGCCAAAAATATTTAAATGAGTCAGACATCAGTTAAGACAAACAAAAAAAACCCTCCCCCCGAATCTCTCATTTTTTGGGGGGACTAAAAATTCTTCTCTAGTAAAATGATAAAATCATTCTATTTAATGAGTGATTAATGCCAATTCTGTAATGCTTTATTCCAAATTTTACCACATTGATATTTTTTTCTGAACTGACAATAATACTTTCCAATAAACTATTTTTTTTCCACAAAAATGAAGACACGTCACTTGAACAACAGTTAGTATCATGTAAGTACAGACAGCAGAGATGGAGCAATCAGACCAAGATTTAGCTCCTCATTTAAGTCAAGTATTCTTTCATTGCAAGTTTAATAATCTCCAAGCAACTAAGATCAGAGAACAAATGAACCTATATTGATCTATTGCCAGTGTTCACAGAGCACAGCTGTAATTACACTAGAGTGTTGGAGTTCTTTCAAACTCCAGCTATGCCTAACTTTTCCCAATAACTACAATAAATATTTTATCACAGAACATGTATTTGATGGCCTACTGAGATTTTTCACAGTGCATGTAAGAGTTTCTAAGATGATGAAGAACGTAACATTATAAATTTTTCATGTGGTAGAGGTTCAAGGTAATTGATTCCATATTTTTAATCCTAACACTAAAAAGCAAGATTATCAAGACCATTAAATATTGATTCATGTCATAATGTAAGATCATAATGTTACTTTACATAAAAGGTAACTTCCACAGTAGCAAGGACTAACATCCGTGTGAGCACATAGGGCCAAATTCATCCTTGATGTAGCTCAAATAACGTCAGTAGTACTACACCAGAGATGAATATTGTCCCTGGTGTTTAAAATGATGGCAAGTTTATTTGTCAATGTATTATTCTGCTGTATAAAAAGTAAACTCACTGTTTAAATAATACTAGAGCAAATTCTGAAGCCTTTGATACATTCCTAGTAACTTTTTATCTTTGCTTACCTTTGTTGATAGATTTCAGCAAAGTAGGAAGATTTCAGTTAAGTCTGACTAAAGGGAGAGCAATAGCCAAAAATCCACCCTTTTTTTTCTAGCACTAAGCTTGTACAAGTCTATTACTGCCTTTCAGATATACCACACTGTTAATGCATTGCGAATCAGTGATAAGACTAAGCTACAGAACATTATGAAATACTATTTAGCTATCATATTAAAAAAGCCCCTCTAAATACCTGTAGCACATATCCACGTATATAATCCTGTAGTGTCCAATCCAGAGCATGGAGAATCTGTATCACCTCTTCCTGCTTCAGAACACTGAAAAGCCGATCTAGCAGAATTTTAAGGCGCACAGGGATGGCTTGGGTTCCATACAACATGAGGCTACTGATATCAAAGACAACATTGGATTGAACTATTTCTACCTGGCTTGATGGGTAGAGGTTGGGAATCCTTAATTTGCTCAGGGCTGCAAAGAAAATCACCAAATGTAAATAAACTTGAGTCACAAGAGATAGATAAAATTGAATGTAACTAATACTGGGGTGTGTGGGGGTGAGGGGTGACACAAAAAGCATGCTATAATGAGGAGGATTCTAAAAGATTTTGTATAGATTGTAAGAAGGAATATTACCATGTGCTACCCATCCATGCCGGCATTGGTCACATTGTCGCTGATTTATTTTCCCAGGTTTGAAACACTGACAACTACAGTTCACGAGAGTGCATCGGATAGCCTGCAAATCAATAGAAAGAATGATAAGTAATATATAAGCACCACCTAGAGTCTGCAGATTATATAATACACCCATAAAATCCGTATGAAGACAGAGTTAACACACCAGCACATACCTATCAGTGTGCAATATAAGTAATCCAGGCAAAACCTGAGTTATGCAAGACTACCTCTGCTTTAAAGAGAATCAGTTACCAGTTAGAACATCAGATTATGATGGAAGCAAAACATTTAATGACATATGTAGCAACACTTTTTGGATTTATTTAGGCTGAAGCACCTTTATAACAATAATAAAGTGTTCTTGTGCATTCACCTAGGCTTCATGTAAGATCACTTTTTCAAGGAAGGTTTGAAAACAAAGACACACAGATTGAAGTCCTGCTCTCTTGAAGTTTTGCTGGAACTCCATACTGCAATATAGGAAGTTCTAATGAGCAATGCGTAAGCTCTACATAGAATGCCATCCCTTACATACAGCAGTATCCACATAAAATATATGTATCCTGTCAAAGATACAGGAGTTCACTAACGCTTCTCAGTAACAAGCTCACCAAAAAGTACTCCAACTCCTCAAAGACTAAAGCAGTCACATTTTGTAAGGGAAATGCTTGAAAGGTATTAGGCAAAACAGAACATACAAACCGATAGCAAGTTGCACAGTGCATTTTGTGCATCACTTTACTCTCACCAAGGTCATCTATAATGCAAATCAAATTAGTATTTGGATATTCCTAATCAACAAAGCTTGCTTCCTGGAATATACGCTTTCTTCTGTATGTGCCCATCTGCTGCAGAAGGCAGACACAGACCTTTGAGGTCCTAGTCAAAGCTCTGTAGGGATTGCTGTGGACCAAAGCATTTGTAGGATTGTGTATTGCTTAGATCTGATACTGAGAATAGTTCCTGCAGAAATGGAATATCTATTAAGGGCAGGAAAGTGAAGAAATTAATGTGCAGAAAGTCTGCACCGGAATAAATTTTTTAAAAAGCTAGATTATGCAATTGTAACATGTCTGCATTTTTCTGTTTTTAAAACAAAATGTGTTACATTTTAAAGTAACGAGAGGCAAACATGAAATAAGGCGAAGTTACGCCCACTACTGGCTGCTACTCCTGCTCCTAGGGTCTTATGCAAAATGGGTACTGCCACTACTTATTCCACCCATAGAAAAGCAAGACAAGACTTGATGGGGGGGAAAAAAAAAAAAAAAAGGTCTTTCCGATGCAGGCATCCCCACGTTGGCACTTTTGGAAAACATAAAAAGAAGTTTTTAGACAATCAGGCTAAGAAAGATGGACTTAGGAAATTATTACAATGAAAAGGACATGAGAGAAAGGTAATTTCACTGAGGCTTGCAATGGGCATTTCTTCAGGCTTGAAGAATTGGACTGACTCAGGGCAGAAGACACTACATACAACAGTCTACTACAAACAAGCATGTGCAGGACATTTGGATGCCTAGTGCTTTACATGACAGGATTTGGACTGAGACTTTAAAATCTTAGTAGCTGGCTTATCAAGGAGTTAGCTTACATGCACATCTCCACACTGCAGTGACTTGATGCTAAGATTCATCTTTATTTGAAGGACTGGAACAAGTGGCAACAGGGCTATCGAAACCTCAGAATCGCTTTGCCTTTAATCTTTTGAAGGAGTCATTGCAAAACACTGAATTCTTGAGAAAAGCTCTGTGTTCCCCATAAAGTCATAAAATACACATCAATACCCTACACAGTGTGAATTTCTTCACTTTAATGGAGGACATATTTTCGCTTAGTTGCTAAAATACTTTCAGATAACAATAAAAAACCATAAATTTCTTACAGAAAGGCTGGGAAAAAAGGTGTAGTTGGCGGATGATTCATTTCTATCACAAGATATCAAACAACAATGCAGATCGAGTCTTCTGCCTCTGTACATACATAATATTCCGTGACTTGCACAGACTGAACCCCTTCCATAGGCGACCCTGATAAGACTTGGTAAGTTACAGTGCATTCCATGAATGCATCTTTTGCAGTCCCTCCAGACAAAGTTACAGAAGAGTACTTCCTTTTGTGCAAGAAGTAACAGAAATATGCACAATGAAAAAAGCTGTCATGAAGATAAGTTAATTGAGATTTCAAAATTATTTTCATTCCTTTTCCTTTGGACATGTTCCACAAATCACTGACAGTTAAAACTATTTTTAATTTGTGTACTTAGACAAGAAATATATACTGCACAAAATTTTGCATTTCATAACTTTGTGTAAGATCTTTCTTCTATATGGCACATGTATTTATTTCGTTTTCCTTTATAAGTGCTGAAGACTGCACATGCAAGAACCAGAAAAAGTTAAAGGAGGACATTTTGTTTTACATGTATGAAAGCCATTTTTAGAAAGGGAGTAGAAATCCCCTTCTGTTCTAAATATGAAATCGATCCCCTTTCAAGTCAATACATTATTGCTTCTGGACACCAGTCTCAGATGTAGTTAGCCTGCATACTGCTAACATATCCAAAGGTACACCCTCAAATCAGGGATCTGCCACTGACTTAAAAAATTACTTGTAAGAATCCCTGAGAAGAAACAAGTGTGATTTTCAGGTTGGTAGCATTTCCCTTCATTTGTGCTTGTCAGAGTCTGTGTCTCCCTATAACTTTTCTAGAAACATTTGTGTTAATATAGACACAGAGAATATATAACATGTCAAAATTAACTTTTAAAATAATCAGTGAGTCACAGTTTTAAATCTTCATTGTTCAACTTAAAAAGGCACTTTTAAAAGATGCACGATTATCTCCCAAATTAACTTATATCAGAGTTTAATGAAGAGAAACGCAGCAAAACTTCATGAGATTAATATGCTTGTTTTTCGCCTGTTAATCCTACTATCTTTAATATGCTTATTCTAAGGTACTGTAATTATATCAAATATTTTAATGAGCTTTATTTTCCCAACAAGTGGAATGTACACACAATTTAATTCTACAGAACAAAGGAGTAACTTTCTATATTGCATACATGTAAAGCTTCAAAATCATAATTAAAGGATTGGAAATGTAGATGGAAATTAAAGTGGAAATTCTGTTAAGTGCAATCCTTTCATTCAGGTCTGTTATTTAGTTTCCCTTTTCATAAACCTAGAGCAGATGTTAAATAAAATAAATCTTATGCTATCATATCAAGGATTTTGTTATTGCTTTCCAGTCACACTCTCCCTCGTAAATGGATCTTTCTAAATCCATTATCAGAAACATTGTCTTCGTTTTCTTTAAAAGAGTTGAAAATTCTGATCAAAGTTTTCTGTGGTTTTACCAGCATGACTGTGGGAATCTGAATGTCAGATTTTTAATACAAATGATTCCTCGCTGCGAGGAGGACAGATTAACCATTAAACTGGCCACTGAAAAGCATCTAATTACTGATCACTAATCACTAAAAAAGAAATCTTAACATCTGTTGCCTGAAAGTCATGACTGCTGACATCATTTTTGCCAGATATTGATGTGGCTTCGATTATGCTTCAAAAGTTACTGAACATTTCTTTGCAACCTACTCACAGACTTCACAGCTAAAGAAAAGCACAAGCTAATGGGACAAGTTCATTCTCATTCTGGGTATATAATCAGGCCCTGTTTCATAAAGCGAGTTTGAGATCATCTGTGCTCTCCTGGAGCCTTTTGGGACCTATGCTCACTTGCAACATACCAACAGTAGGTTTAAAAAATGCAGCAAGAGAAAAAGGGCAGTATAGCTGTATCAAATCTCATTCAGTGTTAAGTAGACCCTGGTTTGACAGCACTTTGGCTTGGGAAATAAATTTAAAAGTAAGTAAGTAAGTATTGAAGACCCTGTCAGGACTGAGTTAGAGGTCTCTGCTCACGCTAGAAAGCCGTCTGGCGCTCTGCAGGCAGCGAGAGATGCAAGTGCAGACACCTGTAAAGGGGAAGAGTAAGTCCCAGATTACCCTGGCAGTATTTAGCGGCAGTAATGCACAGGTCAGCACCCTCACTTGTTTCTGGCATCCAAGAAAAACCCTTGTCGTCTTTGCACGAAGGTACTCCTCACATTAGAACTGTTTTTTTTTTTTAAGCTATTGCCATCATATAAAGAGCAGGAGAGGTTCGCTGCTCTGCTATGAGGATTACTGACAAAATGCTGTCGTTGATGCCATGTTACAGCAACATCTTTTGCAAGCAGGTATTAGAAATTCCTATCATCTTAAAATGCAAGTTGGAAGGAAAAATAGGAGTTACATGAAAGAAATGTGTGAGAGAAACTTTCTTTGGGTGAGATATAACAGATACTGCTTTTGGTGTCCTTTATTGAGAGCTTCTAGCAACAAGCCGTATCTCCCATGGCCCTCTCACCTTAATTTCCCAGAAAAAGTAATCCCACTGAATATATGTAACTCTCCTATAGGAAAGAACTGGGATGCATCCCATTTCTGCTGAATAGACTTGCAGTGGCTCCACAGTAAGAACACTTGTGGAGGAAGAGGCAAGACTTACAACAGGGGAAGAAGATCAATTGGTAAAGCATTAGGATTTTTTTTTTTTTGTCTGCTAATCAGCTAAAACATGAAAGCCTTTTTACTTCTGAGAGTACAGGTTAACCATTTTCTCATATATTAAGAATAATCCACAGAAATTAAGCTCTCTTTTTGGTTTATAGAATTACACATGGGACATGTGTCTGGTTACGAGGAAATATTTTCTTGCTTGCACCTTGTAAAAGATTTGCAAGGGAAGTAAAGGGATGGATACATTTACCATCTCTTAAATTAGAAGTACAGTCCACAGCTAAATTAAAGGCAAAATCCAAATCTGTGTGCATCTTTCAGTAAAGAAAACAGTAACTGTCCAGTTTGTTTTCTTTCCTGTTTTTACTGTTATCCATCGGGTTTCTTGAGGTTGCAAACTTCAAATAAGTCTTCCTTTTTCATCACCCAATTACATTTGATTACTTCTGCATTTGAATCCTTTGAACAATCACTGAAAGCAGAGACAAATTAAAAAAACCTTATCTTAAGCATCTCTGTCAATGCCCTACTTTTTTTTCCACATCATACAATAAGCAAAGCTTTGCTTTGTCCATTTTTTGTCAGGCAACTTTTGCCACTTCCCCTAGGGATATACTGCACTGATGAATAATATCGTCTGTCAGTTTTGTCATGATTTAAAACAAGTTCTCAGTTTACATTTGGTACACCTTACCGTATCGTAACCCAGCTGTGCCTATCTGTATCACATATCGTATTTGTTTCTTTCATCTATCCCACATGTATTTGCATCTACCCTATCCCCTCTATAGTAGATATTTAGCCCTTGAGCATGTTCTTCCTAAACACAGACTTTAGTTTTTGATACTCTGTTGAGCTTCCTGAAGTTTACTGGAACTAAAATATATTCCCGTATATTCCAAGTACAATCACAAAAGGTGTCGGGCAGCTCCAGATAGTGCAAGTACTTGTTGAAGATGTAGTCTAACAGTTAAGCCTAAACTGCATGTTGATACTATATCTGTTAGAGTTTAGATTAAACATCTTATATCTCTATTGTTCCTTGAAAGTTTCAACATATTCCAAGTTTAGTAAGGCTATGAATCCCATCTGCCTGTGGAGAACATTAGGAGGGCCCTTCCAGCATCTTCAAGGAAAGGCTCTGGGCCATGTTCTTCTCTCTCACATGCTCACTTCAAAGAGGAAGCTGGATGCCTGGAGGACGGACAGAAGATGGAAACCCTCTGCTGCCTGTAAGCAGTGCTGGGTGGGCACATAGAGAATGGGGAAGAGGGAGACACTCACCAAGCAGCAGTGCACTGAAATGTGCTTACATGTGTACAGGTCTGACGGAAGGGCCAATCTGAGAGTTACTCTGCACAAAGTAGGCTTGGCCCATGCTACAACTTGCACGTGTTCAGCTCAGTGTTGTGGTGTTTTCTTCTGTCACGTGTTCAAGGTTATCCGTTATGGCTGAGGTCACAGCTGTACACACCGCTGACAGGACACATACACTGCCTGCATTTAACAACCTTAGCCCTCGAAACAGAGGGATTTCCATTCGTGTACATTTGTGCCTACTCAAGTTCCGCTGTTTCTATACTAAAGTTCAAAAATACTTGAGACTAAAATAAATAGTTACATAAAATTATTAAAACAAGGAAAAGGTCCTTATAAGAGTTCCAATTGTACTGGACTGAATGCTGCACACACTATTTCCACAGTCTCACAAAAATATTTCTTAAAAAGTAACATCTGCCATTAATAGTTCTTTAATAAACATAATATGTAACAACAAACATCCTTCATGAGACACAAAGACGACTTACAGTTTGTTGTATCCAGAAAAGAGTCTGATATCTTCCATATTTTGAGCTTTTAATTAAGTAGAGAAAAGTTGCACATGGATGTGAAAGAGTAAGCGGCACTGACCAAATAGCTCCAACCTTCTCCATTAACAGTCATGTTTAGAACGCTAGCCCTAGATGATTCATTTGTCAAACTGCTTATTAGTAAAATAATTTAGTAAAATTCTTGCCTCCTGCTTAAGAGACTGACTGGGAGAGAGATGGGAAAGATGGGGCTGGGCCACAACTTGCCTTTTGCAGTGCCACTAAACACGAAGTTACGCTCACAACTCAGTTCCTAAATCCTCCTGATGGCTCCTCAATAACTGGGTTGGTTTCCATACACACTGACCATGTATGCTCCTACAAAGCTCAGGAGGTGCAAGAACCTTTGAAAAACCCAGACAAAAAGCTCTTGTTTCAGAGGCCAAACATGGATTTGGGAGTTGAACTTAACACCTACTGTGCTGAAATTTTTGGCTGGTGCTGATACCACTCAACTCCCACTTATCCCTTCTCTGTGGGGAAATTATGTTATGATTTTTACTCCTAAAAGGAACACAAAGGCCACAAGTTGAATACATTTTCTAGATAAGACCACAGAATACATCCCATTAATTATCTGGATCCTTATGTATATATTCATATTGTTTATTTGGGGTCAGATACCAAAACCTGACCTCCTTTTCAACAGCCACAGCCTGAGAATACACGTAAACAGAGTATTTACAACCCAGATCCTGCAGCAAGTTGCATTACCCCATTAACCTCTCCCTCAGTGGGGCTGAACAAAGCCACTTTTGGCCTAAAATTTGACCAAATCTCTCTCTTGTGGGTGCAGTTGAGCATCTTGAGCCGAAAATGTTTAATTGCCCTTGTAATAATTGTCTGAAACATCCTCAAAAACAGACAAAAAGTGAGTGGGGGAAGTGAAAAGGCTCAGTAAGATGGAAATAAAATTAGGCAATACCTTCACACCATGGCACTACCCCGTCAAATCAACATGCTTGTGGATTTAAAAGATCATTTCAGCTGGCTACTGAATTATGGACCACAAGTCCACATGTTGCCACTCTGTTAAAAGGTTTCTGTAGCTGAGAAGTCCTGAGAGTGAGGAGCTAAGAGACTAAACTAAATACAGACTCACAACCCTATAGCCAATTTGGGCTCAGCGGCAGCTTTCGTGGCTAACGGAGAGGAGCTCTGGGCAGTCTCGGGCAACGCAGCTGGGCGAGGAAGCAGGAGGGAGCTGTTTCTGAGAAAGGCAGCACGCTACAAGGCCAAACTTTAATCACAGCATAACTTGTGGGATGAAAATCACTCCTCATGCATGTCACTTACCCTAAAGGGCCCCTTAGGGCAACTCTTGTTAATGGCACTGTCAAAATAATTATAAAGAGAAAAGAATGTGCGTGTGTGTGTGTGTGCGCGCGCTCACTCCGACTGCTACTCTTTAAACAAAAAGCACTGGACAGTAAAACTTAATTTTGCTGTTCAGCAACGTGCTTGTGGATGCATTGGCTTACGCTGCAATTAATCTCTCTTGTTAACAACAGGTGTGTGCTGACAGACAGCTTGGTCAAACTCAGGAACCTATTTAGATCCTCTTTTATCGTTTGGTTTGGAAAAGAAAACAGGAAATACAAATTAAGGAATGAAAAATGTCACATTATCATTATCTTACAGTTGTTATTTGCTTTTGATTCTGAAATGGACTACAATGCTACAGTTCCCATGGCATAACTGCCATAGCCTGCGTAGGTCAGAAACATTTTGCCGAGTATTAGGCAGTGTCTATGTACAAGATATTGAAGCAACTTCTCTTTTTAATAAATTTACGGGGGGGGGGAATCATTCTTATTAGTGCATTTAAAAAATGAGTAACAGATTGCTGCATACTGATGAGAAAAACTGCTCAGGCTTTAGGGGTAAAGATAAGTCACTGGATAGAAATGGTGTGAAATTTCTTATGATAAAGCACTAGATGCTATTTAATCTAGCAAATAAATTGCACACAAACTATTTATCCATACTGACATACTATGCATAACACGTTAAATGCTGAAACTACAGACCTATCCATGAACTGAAGTTTAATTAAATTTTTAACTCCAAGCCCTACATTAGCAAGCAATAAGTGTTATAAACACAAATGCACAAGTATCAGAGAAATTAAGAATATTAGTACAAATCAACTGCAAGTCCTTTAAAAATATGTCTTTAACTGTTTTTCTAGTTTATAAAATGTATGTGCGCAATGTGGACGAGTTAATATTTCAAAGACAATCCTAACTTTTTCAGCTCCTCATACCGCTGCTTAAGTCTCAAAGCCATAAAATGTGTGCTTAAATTTTTTCTTTTTTCCTTTTACAGAGCAAAGACATAGATTAAAGAATAAAAGAAAAATAGCAGCACTCTGAAATATTTAGTGTTACACAATTTCATTTAATGCAATTTCATAAATTTTAAACCTAAACAGTATTTGTACACATACACATGATACTATCTATGGTGCTACAGTTACGTAATATTTTACGCAACAGTGTAGCTCCATTGGTAATTTCACAATTTAAGTATTAGTATTCCTTTTTATTGAACACAGGTGAGGAAATTTTTTACTGGCTTTCAGACATCAGCTACTTTCAAATGAAAAAATACCCATTTCTCACTGATAACTGGCTACATTTGAAATTTGAAGTAAAAAGTTTGCATTTTGCCTCCCTCCCCCCAATTTGTAAAGAAACAATCCTACCATGGTTTTAAAGTGTGGAATGAAAATGTCATTGTTCTTTATTCTAAAACGACTGAAGTCTGTTAGAAATTGTCACTTTTCCTTATTCCCTCAGTAATTTTTTTGAGTCTAAATATTGAAATTTCAGTCTCTAAGAAGAATTTTTTAGATAGCAATTAGCAACAAAATAATAAGAAAAAAACCTAAAAAGAAGAAAGACGATGACACTTACTATAAAACTTCAGCTGTAACATCTGCTAGGACAAAAACTGCTGGCTGCCCAGCACATAGGAACTGTGAGAGCTCCTACACCACTGAAGCCAGGAAGGGCAGGAGATGACCCATAGGGCCAAAACAATAGTTTTTCTTCCCTGCATTTGGTGGATGTTTTGCTGGAATAATGAATTCAAGATCCATACCTAAATTTTAGCTCGTCTGCATGCAAAATGTTTACTAAATGGCAAATCATACCAAAAGTGCTTTTATAACAAGTCTGTGTTGTAGCAAAAACTGTAATCTAAAATAAAAAGAGAACATTTTTGTTCTCATCAGAGGTGTATTTAATATTATCATAATAAAGTCTATTATTGAAAACAAAATAAATCACTGGCTTGTTTGATTGGAAATGGAATGCCATGCTCAATGCTGTATGAACAGATTTTTTAACAATATCATGAACAGGCACGGAAGCTGGAAGTCAAGACATTTGATATCAAAAGGCCAAACCTTGTTGCAGCCTAAGTAGGCAGAATTTACAGTAAAGCCCATGAAGTGGCCTAAAATTTGTAACAATTCTTCCTATTTCTGTGAAGATTTAGCTCTCCTGCAGGTTTGCGTATGTTTGCAGATACCATTATTTTTAGGGTTTTGAATAGGTTGTAGATGGTCCGGTAGTTCAAATAAACAGAACAATTACTTTTAAAAAAAAAAAAATCAAGCAAGCAAAAATCCATATATTAATTATAACAAAAGTGTTATACTTATAATCTTTCCATAACATAAGATTAGTTACCTTTTATATGTTCACCTATTGTTAAAATAAAAGTCTGATTAAGCTGCAAACTATTAAAAACTCTATAGAGTTTTAATTCAAACAAATGTACAATTATACTAATTATAAAGAAAACTTATTAGCATAATACACATGATGGTAAATATATCTAATGAAGATACATGGTATGTTCTTTGAAAGTCCGTATTTTTTCCCTTTTCTGTAAAAGAAGAAATTAGAAAGGTATTCTTCAGTATATATTGTTCTAATCACTAGAACAAAGAAAACCAACACACACTGTTGTTAGTAGTTAAAAATAATGCTAGTCCTACTTTGCACCATGACCTGGAGTGAGGCTCCCCACCTCCCACTCCTCCAGCACTGAGAGCTGAGCCACAATTTCAGTATTTTAAAACCAAAGTACAGGAACAGAGACTCGTCTAACGTAACACTTGCATATTTTTCAGCAAACTGCAGTAAACAGAACTGTGTTTTCCAAAAGGATGTTAAAAATAGAAGCATATGATCTTTTCCCACCTAGAATTGTATCCTTACAATTAACGACTATTAGCTGGCATCCCTTTTAACCGTCAAACTCAGACAGTGGCAGTTCTACAGCCACAAAGAGAAGCAGTAAATGAGAAGAACATGTTACTACACTGCATTTGAGAAAGTTTGGCTCCAAGCTATGCACTGATTAATATCAGATCTCCTTCTTTACTTGCCTCTTGACAATCTTGTCACATCTGGCTGACAAATCCTTACAAGCTTATCCAAACCAAGGCAGCCCAGATCATGCTCCGGGAGTAGCTTGAAGGAAGCGGCAACACCAGCCATGCACTGATGTGCCATCATGAAACTAATGAAGCTGACTTCACTTGCAGACTGCAGGAACACGAAGAAACACAACATGCCTCAAGGTTTTGCAACATAACGCAGAGTTAGCTCACCAAAAGATAAGACAAACAATCAGCTCCCGAGGTTCATGAAGCCAAGTAGTTACACGAATTACAAAAATTTATATAGAAATCGCTTGAACAACAATCTCAACTAAATTAGCACAGTAAACTCCAACTTCAGATCAGATGTGAAAATTGACTGCTAAATGCCTTTGAACCAATGGTTTGTTTTAAATTAAAACAAAACTAGTTTATTTCATTTTCTCTCTCCCACAGCCCCAAAGTATCAGAATGTTGCCTGGCTCCCAGGTTATTCAAACTAAAAAAAAACATTAAAAAAAAAAAAAAGAAAGAAAAAGACAGAGGGGGGAAAAATAGTGTCACTTTTTATCCATAGGATTTTACAGAAGGATAAACCACAGCCTGTGTACATCAGTAGTCCTCCCCTGGGTTAGCGATCTGCCCTCTCCTCATTTTTAAACCAAGATTTCGTTACACAGAGGACTAGAAGTATTTGGCCAATTAATAAACCAGAAAGTAAAATGCTGTATCTTAAACACATCTAACAAAACCTCATTATGTATAAGCCGACAATTAAACCATGTTTATTTTTCTATGTGATGAAAAAAAAAAATCAAAATAAATTAAATAAGCGTCTTGCATTCGGATGCATTTAACCTCTTAATTAGCGCAATATATCTAAAAAACCGCCCCCCCAACCACACACTCACTCTCTCCTGTCCCCCCCTCACCCCCCCAAATACAAACAGACCGATCCTAAGAAAAGAATTGCTGGCCTTATTTTCTGGATGCTAAATAGTCAACAATGAATTGTATATAAAGGGCATACATTAGACTCTACTTCAGTGGTAATTTCTAAAGAACTTCGTAGTGAAATTACATTGTTGTCTGCTCTCCAGTGCATTTATACGTCATGATAATGATAATGTATCTGCTTAAAGCACTTGACTCCGAACACATCCGAGTCACAAATCACAGATTTTATTGCTATTAATGTATATTGAAGACTTGTACAATTAAACATTGTCAAGTATTTATGATTCACATGCTACTACTTCAGTTGGAAAACAATTACACAAGTGATGGCTCTGCTTATTATAATCAGCCTGCAATTCTGCATTACTTACTGTAGAACAGAAAAGTCATACAGTTGTTTACAGTGCATAGCAGAAAGGAAACCAGGATTTTTTACAGAAACTAGTTTTCTACTTTCACAGTATCTTTTCCTAATTAAGAAATGGAGAGTACAGCTCCCTACAGCTCTCATCTCCATTGTTCATTACCCAAAACAACACCATTGCAAGATTTTTTATATCTCCGCAGTGCATAACCACAAGTAAAAGTTGCACAGTAAAAATACACATTCATATAGAACTGCAAAGAACTTTCCTTACCTCAGACATTCTTACTGTGCTTATGTTTCCAGAGCTATAAAACAGTTTCCCATTCCCTCAGTGAGTTGTACAAAGAAGTACTGGAAACACTCCTGCCTGTACAAGTACTAAGGCAGAACCATCACACGCCTCTTTACTCTTGTCTGACTCTGAGCACCTCAAGGTCTGATGTATGCTCAGGCTGTGCACAGGGGAGTGAAATAAGATCCTCCCCCTTGGTGTTCTCCAGACCTACAGTGCGAAGTTGTGTCTGCCTCTCACCTCTGCAGCCAGCTCTCACCTCGCTGCCCCGCAGTGGTGTGCTCCAGCCTGCTCCTCCAGTCGCAGGGCAGTCCCCTCACAGCTGGCTTGAAGAGGGCATGACACTCATCTTTCACAGAGATTTGATCAAAAGGAGTCACGGAGGCTTGAGGCGCTCCTAATGCGGTGCGAGGAGATTCTACCTCTGCTCTGGCAGCCTAAGTAATGCTTTAAATCAATGCCGCTGACCTAAGGCTATTACAGGTTTGGGTTTTTTTTTTTTTTTCCTTCTCAGAATGTACAACTATCTGCAAATAAGCTATGAAGTACTTATGATTAAAATTACTTATTTTCAGTGTCAGAGTGTTGTTTTTCAAATTCCAGCTGCTGTGTGTTGTTTTTTTTTTTTCTTTTTAAACATTTGCAGGTCTCAAAGGTTCACCGAGTGGGGTGCGTATTTTTTAAAGTTAAAATATTTCCCCCTATCAACTTACTTTTGAGTTAGGGATGAATTTTATTTCTTTTTATGAAGTTGAAGCTTCCTATTAACAGAAGTACAGGTCATAAAGACAGGAGAAGAATTACTTTCAAGTAATTGGGCCAAAATCTGGTTTCAGTTATTCAGGTGTTGGGTTGCATTCGTGAGTTAGAGCAGGATTTTTGTCATAGTCATTTCTCACCTATTTAAAAAAACAAAACAAAACCCTGAACAAAACACTTCCTCTTCCCCC
>NW_010549763.1:48595-83634 GCF_000687285.1 Phaethon lepturus
CCCCGCCTTTTGACTCCTGTAGATTGTTTCTTGGCACTCTCCTAACCCAGGAACACACTGCACTACACCCAGAGACAGACAGGAGCAAGTCACATTGAACTCAGTAGGAATCCTTGTAGGAACATACCAGGACAATATATGACCAGATGAATACCTGTAATCCCATAGGAAAGGCAGCAGGAAATAAGATGGCTGTAGGGAGAAGACAGCTAACATATTATTATTGTTGGTTAATTTGTTGCTCTCTTCTAATCCTATTTACTATTTGCTAGATATATGCACAATGCTTAAGGAGAGAACCTAATTTACATTTTGCTAAATATTGAAGTACAATTAATGTTAACTCCACAGCAGTAGCTGGAAACAGGCCAGGATAAAGCCAAAGTGATACCAGAATCTGGTCCCACAGAGCATGACATGAAGCATACACTTTCCCTAAATCCCTAGGTTTCTCCACTACACCTTATTTCTCCCACTGAGCTATTGAACAAGACAGAAAAACAGAGAGTGGTGTTTAATTTCATAGCACGGTCTGCCAGATACTTTTGCCAAAAAACACTGAAGTGTGAGAGGAGTCAACCACCGGTGGCAGCTTGGACCTTCCCCAGCAGAGCTCTGCACCGGGGCTCCAGGGCCACCTCTGCCCCTTGCAACATGCCTGGGGCACTTCTTTCTCAGGGACCCAGGACACATGGATTATCAGCAATCTTGTAACCGTAGGAAAAACTGCCGGAGAAGTCGTGGCCAACATCATGCTATTTGAGGTGATTCTTAATAGTCGTGTTTTAAAAGCATATGTTCTGTGATCAGGATGAAACCTAACTGCTCTTTCATGACGATAACTCAAAGCCAAAGGCACACCTTGTTTCTAAAATCATATTTCCTTAATGAAATAAGGAGCACTGTAACTAAAAAGGGCTCTACCTGATTGAGAATTCTGCAACAAAAGTGGGAAGAGTGGCTTAAGATTACATAAACCGCCAGAAGCTCTGACTTGACTTCAAAATGATAAGTGACTAAAACTTAGATGAGTGGAGAGCTGCTCTTCCCTCTAGCCAGTTCCCAGGAAAAACCTATTTACTAGCTGCCATTTGCCTGAAAGATGATAATTCTTATTAAATGGGCTAACTATCCATAGCAAACAATTTAAGACCAATTTACTTTTTTCTTAATTAATTATCTACTAACAGTCTTTTATTTTAAGCATTATTTTCATTATTCAAGCTTTTTCAATGAATATTTTATGGGAACATACTCATGCCTTGCTCTTTTTAAAGTATTCAATATTACTGATTAGCAATTTTTCAGCATTTTACTATCTGCACACCTTTTAGTAAAATCCAACTATCCCTAGCATAATATGACATGTGCAAGGCACAGTTTGTATCTGCCGGTCAACTTTTAAAGAAATACTGGCAAATTACCAGCATTTTCAGTAATTTCAGCTGATTTAGTAGTAGTTCAAGCTTGCTTGTACAGAACAGTTATGAGGATGCCTCTGGAAGAATGACCAAAGTGGAAACCAGAGGGTGACTCCCATAACTCCTCTTCCAGCAGTAAGATCTAATGGAAAACCAGCTTCTTGTGGAAACAAACAGGCAGTGGGACAGGGCACCAGGCTTGAGCCAGGGGTCTTGGGCTTCATTAGGGGCTCTGCCACCAAGCTGCTATTTGACCTTGGGCAAATTATTCCATTTCTTATTTCCATTTCCTTGCTTCTGAATTTATTTATATTTTTTGACTATTTGAGTTGTAAGCTCCTTGAGGAAACCACGGCATTTTACTGTGTTCTCAGGGACACAGCACAAGGAAAGCTGCTTTCTCTTCCCACCTGCCCCAGCCTGTTTCTTCTTCTCCGTGTCTCAGCCTGTGTGTTCAGAGCAGCATGAACGTAAGGGGATGTGAGGCAGATTGTGAAGTACTAAAACTACTTAACCAAATACAAGAGTATTCATAGTTTTGAGAAGAGCTCCAACACATGGAACTGACTATAAACAAAAAGCTGATGCTTTTATCGGATTTTATTATCTAGGATGCTTAAAAATGGGTATTAATCCTAGGGAATCACTACAATTGAGCCAGTGTGATACAGTACAAAAGCGCAATACAATCCCCAGGAAAAGATTTCTCCTGACTTTTCAATCATGACCAGAATTTTGGTGTTTGATTCCAAAATAGAAAAAAAAAAAAATAATTCTAAAAAGAGTATCAAGAAACTAATCAAGCACTGACTAAACATTAGGAGTAGGTTTGGTCTTTACTGCTGTGCTCTCTAGGCAAATGAGCACGTAACTTCTCTAACTGCACCCTGCCTGCTTCACACTTTCTACCAGAGTTAGCTGCAAAACGGTGTTAACCTCCATGTCTTGCCTGCTTGGCCTGAATTCCAAACACGTAATACACAATGTCCCTCTTACTTAAATCAGTGCTGGCAAAGATCTTAGTATTAATTTAATGCTCTGCTCGCTTATCGCCTTGGAGAGATGTGTGGATTAAACATTTCACCTTTCTGAAGACACGTAAAGTAATGGTCAGGCCCATGATCATACGGATGGGCACTGGGTCACCTTTCAAGAAGAAAAGCCAACAGTAGTAGGAATTGCTGCGCATGACTGAAGGGGCACAAGATTTTGGGGAGATAGCCAGGGAGAGAGGAAACAGACCTTGAAAATGAGGAGAACTGAGGTCCTGTCAGCAAGACAAAGACAGCTGTGGGTTTCGAACAGCTTGCAAGCTCAATGGTTTTTAAAATTTAACAAATGTGCACATGAAGATGAAAATAGTTTTAAACTTATATAGGCATAGGTTTTGAGCACTAGTCAAACTACAAATAGGCCTGCTAAAGCCATGAAGTAGTTGATAAAGTTTCTTAAGATCTGTGGAAGGTCAGGTAGGGCACTCCAGTTCTCATCTAAGCAACAGAGAAACCCAAATCTCTTGTTCAGTATTTCCAGGTAGGCTGATTTTGTAAGGTGGCCCAAGCAGATAATACTGAGCTATAGTGTGTCCAAAACTGTCTTCTGTTAACAGTTTAACCAGAGCTCAGATGTTGATCCCTGTCTTGCTATTTACATCCCCTTTAGTGCAATTAGACAAAAAGAACCTAATGAAAATAAGAAGTTCATTTAATACTATCTCCATTTGCATCCCTGCTTCAGCACTGATTTTCTAACTGTTCTGTTAGATTCTAACTGTTCACTGCATTACTTTTCTTTTGTAGCTCAAAATGGCAGTGAAGTGAGCACTGGCCATTACAAAATGCTAATATTTAAAGTAGTGTGCATGGCAGACCCAGAAAGACATCACCAATACCCTATCGTACCACTGACCCATCCCCGTGAAACAGTGTCTCTCCACTGAAACAAGATCAAGAAACCCTACAATTAACAATTATGGAAAGACCTGCCTGAATAGTAGGTTTCTTTTTAACATTTATTAATTATTGCTTTATGCCACAATGTATTTGTCTTTGAAAAATTTTATTCTATAACAGTTTGCCATCTAATATAGTTTATATAAGTTACATCCTTTCTCAAGCCAAATTTCTCAGCATGAATGGTACCACATTTATATAACTTAGCTTAATTATGCATTGCACAGCAAAAGCTTTTTAATATACTGGTTTTAAAACATGTTGCTTTAAAATATGAAACGGAATAAACCAAAAGGATTTGGTTTGACTTCTCTGTGCTAATCACTACATTTGTTCATGTCATACCTTATTAATCTCTTTGTTAACTGAGATGGTCCTGTTGATGATCCTCCTACCAAAGCCTTTCCCTGCTTCCAATGATTTCTATAATTGTGTATTTTGATTCTCCAATTTTCAGTCTTCATTCTCTGCTTAAAACTTTTTGGAGATGTCTTAAGATCACCAGAAGGAATGCACTGCCCCACTTGACTTTTTTAATAGAGTAATATTTAAAGTACATTAATGCTATTCCACTCTTTTGCTTTCCAGCATTTTAGTTTCCTCCCTTTAATGCTGTTTTGCACTGAGTGAGAGAGACACACCACTTTCAGCATATGCTTGATGACAAGCAGATAAATACAGCTTTTTCTCTCTCCTAATGAAAGCAGTATAGTTAATCCATTGTTCATATGCCATATTGGTGAGTTCATCCAGTTTTGTGGTAACTGGGCCTTTCTGTTGAATGCCTACAATTTCATTCCAGGACCTGAGAGCATTTACAAAAAACCCAAGTTACTTCTTTCCACCATGCTCTACTTTGCATTCTTCAACAGTTTTATCTGCTCTTCAGGTAGGTTTATTAGATCCTTTCGGAGAGCCTTGCAATTCAGTCTTAATGAGTCTAAAACATGTATCTTCTCTGCAAGCAGCATTCCTTCTGTACTCTCTCCACCCTCCCCAGCTTTTTAATAAACACCATCTGAGCCAATGTGGAGCCTGGAGCACCCAGCTAAACTATTAGCCATTTGCAGACTCACTGGTTGTTCCTATTGTTTGTTCTCTGTCTTTTTGCCAGCTTATAATGTTAAACTAAATACATTACCTTTCACCTTCTTGCTTAGTAGCTTTCTGTACTTGGATTTCAAGATGTACAACCCAAGAGTACAAGAAAAGAAATTATAAAGAGCTTACATAGTGACATTATCATCTTTAAAACATGTTGTAAAGCAGATCAACCTCCACAAAATTCAAACTTCAAGGAGAAGAGGGTTTCACAACCCAAGTCCCTATTTGTAACTAAAGCTTGCAAATAGGCCAAAAAAGCACCAACTTTGAAGTTGTCTAACCCTTAGAAGTATATTTATTTAAAACCACAGAAATAGAAACATTTTTTATACATATGCAGTAAATATCAAGATTGGAAAAGTTGTTGCAAAAATACAAAATCGCAACACATTGCTATCCAAAGTAGGAATATCTAAAGTGACCCGCCTAAATTAGAACAGTTTTAGACATACATTAAAAGGACTTTTTTTGCTCCTTCCTACCACTCCACCCTCACCTCGGGCTGTGAGAAAGAGAACTGGCTTACCCGTTGGTTCTGTTCTCTACGTTTCTAAATTTTTTTTTAAGCTACAATTAAGTATGCAGCTTCCATCTAAATGGATGGCAAAAGGCTGCATCATTTTGTCATCTGTGAATGTCATATGTATGAAATACCTACCCAACTAGAGATACCGCTCTGAAGAGTGAGATGGAACGCTGCAGCAAGGACGAGGTACAAGAGTTCTTGGCAGCTCTGCCCATCTTTCTTGGCATGGTCACTCTAGTTCGGGGTGGGCTTGCACAAAAGTGCTAGCAGAGAATATCAACTTGCAAACCTTTGGGCTAGATGAGAAAGGTGTTAACAACTGAAATGCAATTTTCAAATATTATCTAATAACCAAACAATAGTGGGACTGTATTGGCTACACATTTCCCTTTCTGCACAGTTCTACCGACCGCCCTCTCATCGTGCAAGTCCTGTGAGGAGTTTAAAACATTTAATTGCTAACTCTATTATTAAGGAATCTACTTTGTCAAACTGCAGCTCCTCATAACGTTAAGTCTCTTAGAGCAAATCAGTTTTGATACTGATGTTTCTTGGAGGTGCAGCATTTAATCCTCAAATTACAACACAAGTTTTAACAGGCAGATGCTGTCTGTCACCGAGATTTAGTAATTAACAAAAAAATTCAACCCCCTTCCTAACACTAATGGTTTATCAAAAGAATACCTGTAATTTCAGTTAAGATATACTCATGAACCAGCCAGAAATACAATGGGGAGACAAACGTGTTTACGTTATCTGATTGAAAGGGCCGAGAGAGAATTCCAGAGACTTCGTGTTGTCATAAGAGGAACAGTCAGGAACCACGTTTGTGCCTCTGGGCCAAAGGGTGTGACATCAGGCCAGAGGTGTGTCGAATGCAGAATAAAATGCTTGCTATAAAACTGGTAGCCACTTATATTCACATGGTTAAAGAAATGGAGAGTCGTCAGTATGATACCTGAAACAGTAATGCTGTTTTTTTTCCCAAAGATGACAGAGTCCCACCAATACAGGAGACACTTCAGCTACAGTATGGAGCTTCGTATTTATTTTCACAGCCTCTGGCATTTTCCTTCCTTTTGGTTGTGGGTTTGTTTTTTTTTTTTCTCTTTCTTTTTTTCTTTTTCTGTCCTTCTTGTTCTTTAATACCAGGTAGTGGTTTTCAACCATTCAAACTATGGCATATAATAACTGATGAGTAACATAGCAGTAATACCAGTGGTGGCAATTTTGCTTTGTTTCATGGGAGTGTTAGAGTATTAGAGAGATGACTAGGACATGTCTCAGTGGCAGACTGATAAAATGAAAGATGAATTTTCCCTGCCTACAAGTGTTGTCAAGTTTTAATCATAAACATCACACAGGTTACAGGACACTTTTTTTTCCAGGCAACAAAATAAAAAGCATTCTGTATTTGTAAATGAATTTTTGGATAAAGAACTATTACAAAAAAATTACTACGGTTTATCTGTGGAAGATTTTTTCCTAGGCTCCTAAGCTACAAATTTCTGGCAGAACGGTTGAATTTAAGCACCATACCCAAAGTACCGTTACTACTAGGACAACCAATGTTTATTATGGAGACATATTTACCAGCTCTCCCACTCTGCTGAAGACTTCTTACAGCTTTATGCTTTAGCCAAAACATTTAGTCTCAGTTATCTTTTCCCATCTACATCCCCTTCTCCTTGATTAGGAAGAAAAATCTTAAGTTCGTATTTTACAGTGACATTCCAAGAAAAATTCCTTGAAAGGGTCACCCATCCTCCACTTAGATTCCTTTAAAAATGCCTCTTTTATTAACTTACTCCAGACATGTGCCTGTTCTTTTTATGTCTAAAATACATGTTGAACTTTTGAAGTTTACCCAGGAGTGAACGCAGAAGGTATAGCAATGTCCTGGCGTAACATCTGACTACCCCCTTCAAGCAGGGCAGCACATCGATACCAGGACGGTTTGCAGTGAGCTGTTTTTAATGGACAGCTCCCAGGTGACACCCGCCACTGCTGCTGCAGCGCCGCAATATCATACATCCTTGATTGAACTTTGATTAATTTTCCAGACTTTCAGAGCCTGTGGCAAAAGGATCCACAGCGGTAGCTGCAGCCATTAACTCTATCTTTTGTGATTTCTCCTTCTTCATTATGTTTGGGTCTTGATTGAACTTTGTTCCAAGTTAGTAGCTTTTGGCTATGGACAAGGGAGATAAGACTTTAGAAATGGAGTGCAGAAGGATAATATGTGAAAAACTTGCAGTGAAAGCTGCCTGGCTAGTTGGTGGTAGCTCTGGATATACCTTGATGATGTGAATGGTGTTTAACAAAAATGTTGGAATTCTGGCTAACACCAATTTAAACAACACAAACCATCACTTTATACAGCCATAGTCCAAACGTCTTCCAACGTTTGTGCATAGCAGATGCTATTTTATTACATTGAACAAATTCAGAGTGGCTACATTCACATAATGAATAAAATTACCATCGTGGGGCAAAGCCAGAAATTTACAGAAGCACTTGTTTAACATGCATGAATAGTCGCGGTGGCTTCCAAAGATTATTTGCAGAGTGTGCTGCTAAATGGTATGAGCAACTATCCCACTATTTGTCTGCTCAACAGGACAACTTTATGCTGTAGAGTCAATGTAGTGTCTGTACATTATCTTATCCAAAAAAGTATTTATCAGCATCTAGGACAGATCTTACAGTTCTTGGGAAAAACACTAAATCTGAAAATACTTTACTGAAAATATTACATACACTAAATTCTTCTAAATGATCCTTCAGTGTTTTCATGACCTTACTCTCTCCCTCATTTTTGGTCACAGAATGTCTAAATACTTTGCTAGTAAAGGGACATTTCAATTCTAAGAAGATTACTTCACAAAAAAAAGCCACCAAAAAAACCCACACACCTCTGGTTTACCTATTCTTTTTTTAGTTAATGCTTGAAGCTACCACTGTGATACATTCTCAGAATCACTTATATCTAATTTTATTGCCTGCTCTTGGTATTTGCCAATGGTGTTATATAGAAATGGTATGCAGAGGTGGCTGTAGCAATCTGTAGAAATTTTTGCCAGAACCTACAAATGCTGTGTAAAAGCCCCTTTCAGAGCTTGAAAACTGAAATTAACCAATGGGGAAAAAACATTAAACTATTAAGGGTGACTCAAAATTCACTATGAATCAAAGATATACATGATGTTTCCGTAACATCTGACACAATAGGGCTTTGTCCCTACAAGAGGCCTCTGGGCACTGCTGTGATACAAGCAATAATAGATATATCTCTGTGAAGCTTTGAGTTATTGTGGCACCTCCAATACAGGCAACCTTTGAAATAATTGAAAACCTGGAAATAAAAGCAACCTTTTAAGAAATAAAATGCATATATACGTATATATAGACACACACATATATAAATAAATATAACTCTTCCTTGCTTTAACCTTTTTATTCATTGCCAAGAATAGCTGGCTGAGGAACCGGCATCTGCCATGCGCTCCCATTTATTTTCCGATGCTGCCTTGCCCCATTGCCCAGGCAGCCTCCGCAGTTCCCCTCCTCTCATCCCCTCACCGCTTTGCCTTCCTCTGAACCCAGGATACAGAGCAGCCTTCCAGCACAGAGCCCTTCCCTGCTTACAGACCCCTTTCCTCCTTCTGCCAATCCCTGTCTCACGGAGCTTTCTGACAGGAGACTGCTTATACAGGAAGAAACAGAATCTCTCAGCTACCTGGTATTTTTTACGCAGCATTAATAGCAGACTTTCATATTGGAAACTATTAGCTTAAATGTGTTCAGACTGGAACTAAGCTCCTTGTCAGCTCAAGCTCTATCTATCTGGGTGATCTGGACACTAGACTTGGGTAAAGCGGCTGGGATGCTTATTTAGACAGCTAGCAACTTTGGGAACTAAATAACTTGTTGGCATGTTTTAATGTTGCAACAGGTACAAGCAATTCAAGAAACAAAGTTGCTATGAATAAGTGTTGTGTTGGCTACCCAGTCCCTTCAATTTTAGCATCCATGCTGCTTAAAATGCACTTGAACAAGCACAAGCCTATTTTAGGGTGAGACCAGAGCTGCCCTGTTAATAGCTCTGAAGCACTGGGCTGGTTACCAGGGCTTTCCCTCTGTTAATACCCTGGTTTAAAAATAAGAGGGGAGTATGTGTAACATGAAAAGAGGAAAAAGAAGAAAAGTGCTTCAAGACCAACCACTTTTTAGTGGACGCTTGGGAATTTCCTGGAGGAGCGCCAGGCCTAGAACAAGGTGAGAAATCATACAATTAAAAGAAGGATGGCAGGTGTAAAACAGAAGTGCCTTATGGAGCAGTGGTTTGGGGTATAATATTTGCAGGAAGCTGACTGCCAGGCCGACACAGAAGTGATTGAAGGAGGCCTGACAGGATTACCACGAGGAAGTAACGAACCTTCAGGTATACTAAACACACACATGGTTTGTGTGACTTTTCACAAACCTCCTTTTCTCTTTTATGTTGTCCTAATGTTAAAATAAACCATACAGTGGTGGTAAGAAGGAGCCTGAGGCTCCTATAGAGTCAAGCTGAATGGTTATTGCCTTACAGGATGTAAAAGTGACTATACTGCAACAGACTGTATTGGAGCAGCACAGGGTTAATGGGACTTCAGGACTACTTTTGATGCCTTTTTCAGTGGCTCAGGCTGGTGTCCCCTCCTGATGAAGGTCTCCACAAGCTAAAGGACTTTATCCTGCCTTTGCATGGCCAACATGACTTGTGTCACTTGCTTCAAGGGAAGCAGGATCAAGCCCTCTAGCAGTAACTGTCAGACATTTTTATTAGTCCGGCCACACGTCTTGTTCCAAAGCCCCTGGCTGGTCATAAATTTTTCTGCATTAAAATCTTCACTCAGATATGACTCTAGAATATGCAGCTTGCCCAACAGATTATTATGAGAATATTCTTTTTGAACTGTCCCTTCTACAAGCAGGAGATGCAGCTCTAGTAAAGGAGCACTAAACCTCCACATTGGTTAGACAAAGACCTGAATAGGGAAGAAACACTAACTCAACATAAGCACTTAGTGCTGTCTTCTTTTGAAATCGCTCATGCTAAAATGAGGCTGTGATATTGTCAGCACAATCTTCATTAAAAAACTATTGCAGTGTTGAATAGAAATTAAATACTTGGTGTGATCTTTAGTTTTCTCTATAACAAATAGAGACTACAATGAAGGAAATGCTTTTTTGTACTCTGAATATATTCAAATCCTTATTGGTATAAATCAGTTTAGTTCCAAGAAATGCAATTTATACCAGATCTGTAATAAATGTCCTATACCTCTGAGGCCATTCTTTTCAAGTAATTTCAACACGTTTTATTCAAAAAACACCAATAAAACATCACAACCCTTGCTGTAAGCTTAGCATTATCTTCCTTTAACAGACTGGTAAATTTGTGATTTACCCAAAGTTATATAATAAACCTGTGACAGAACCAGCCTGTCATTCAGTGAGTTCTGTAGCTTCATCCTCCTCACAAGAATAGCACTTTGTCCTGACCTCCTTTTTAGCAAGCTAGTGACAATTGTTGTTTATAAAAATAGCAGAGTATAGGTACAACCCCTGCCTTTACAAAGTCTTCCTCTACAGACCTAGAAAAAGATGTCTTTGTGCAGAACCATCGTATTATACTGGCCAGTAAAGAGAAATAGCTGAGCCTTTGCAATACATCTATTAAAAAAAATTGGCTTCTTCAGAAAGCTCTAAAAACTCATTTCTAGCCATAGAAATTGTGCATTCTGTTTATCAAGAAGCTTTCGCCATACTCCAAACTACATTATCTGGATGACATTCATTGTGAAGCATCAGCCTCACAGAATGTGAAACACGTGTTTACAGGGGAGGAGGGATGCAAGCTACTTGTATATACAGATTTTGTGATGTAAATAAGCTGCTGGAAAGCCAGTTTGTGACAATGTCAGTATTTGGTGCTTCTTTAGTCTAATTAGAAACTGCTCTGCACAGTCCAGCCATTAGCAGTGGAACACGCTGCTTATTTTACTTACCAACTGAAGTGTTGCATCGCACCTAGCCAGTCATAATTACAAAAACTGGCACAATGAGCATAAGTAAACAACAGTTGTGATCAGGAGTACAGCAGATACTTACTTTATTATCTCTCTAGTAAATAAGCACAGTCTGAAACGACGAGTGTTTATCAAAGGCCTGCAGTTTGCAAACCTCAGGTGATTAAACAACTGTATCTAGGACTGGAAATTACCGACTGACCTCTTACCATCTCTACCAAGCTCTGAACACTCAGCTAACTTTGAAATGTGGCTGACAAATAAATAAGCCGATAAAATAACAGTAATTTTGGGAGAAGACAGACATCCATATTAAAGTGCATTTGCTCCTCCTCTCTGAGATCATACAGTTCTTTACCAGGAAGCACAAGTATCACTCAAGCATAGACCTAAGGAACACAGAGGGGACACCGGGTCCAGCATCCTGCTGTGATGCTTTAGGCAAAAATGCAGCCAATTACCAATGCCAGTACCTTGCACCAAGCAGTTAGGGCTGCAGAGCAGGAGTGACATTTGCACTGATCTCCTTTTAACTTATCTAGAAGTATTCCTGATTTTTTTTCTTAATTTATAATCATTACATTTTTAAAAACAATTAATTTGAGTTTCACTTAGTATTAACAGCAAAAAGATTGTCAAGTTATTTTCTGATTACAATTTGGAAAAAAAAAATGTGAGCAGCTCTTCATAATTTTATTTTGGGTCAAATTGCTTAATGTGTGTCAAAAATATTTTATGTCAGATTCAGATGGTTTCTTGAAAGTTAGATTTAAGCATAATAAGATTGTTAATATTTTAAAAATACTTAAGTGACTTGTGTGTCACACTTAAATTTCACCCTACAGATGAAGCTGCACAAAGGATGTCACTGAACCTGGAATTAAAAACCAAATGAACAAACCTCAACCATATGAGAGAAAGGTTTTCTCTACTTGTAAAAAATTCTCTGGCTCCTCAGGCAACAAAATCCACAGGCCCCACAACAGCGCAAGCAGATATTTAAATTTAAAATTATGTCTTATTTTAGCTGTTGAGGAAAGGCATCAAATAGACATTCAAGGGACCTGCAGACAGCAACTAGGCACGTACGCTTTCCTACCCTGTCCCACCTATCAAACAAATCGAGCTCTGGAGAGACCAACTCTAGAAAAACATGTTCTCTTTTCACAGCTCACTCAAATCCTTGCTCTCCCTCATCCTGCTGAACAAACCAAAACAAAACAGAAAAAAAAAAAAGGCAGTTTCAGCGACGTGTACACCTTCCCATCTGAGAACTAAACTGAATCCATATGGGAACTGAAGAGACCTATCGACTTTCACTTCTACATGGCAGAACAGTTTCCAGTCATCATTACTGAGGTTAAAGCAAGACAGTAATCCATCCTGTTTTAAAATTATCTGTACTATGTTTTATGAAATTCATTCTGCTGTGCAATCATCTCATGTAGAAGAGTGATGAGCCGCAGGTTAAGTTTTAAATGCCAACATTTTATCTCTGTGGAACAATGATGGTTTTTATTTGTAGAAGATATTTTTCATTTCTTTATGTACAGCAACACCAATACACTATTGGAACAAATGTCACATGTTTCTTTGTCCACTTACATAGCCATGCAAGTGATTTTAGGCACTTCTTTCAATTACACCTGGATTACCAATGATCTATTAAGAACAGGTGAGAACAACAGGAGGGTAAACTTGAAAGTGAAGCAAGGCAGGCTTTGGTGAACCATTAAATACCTTTGTGCTTATGCTCACTTATTTTACCATCTGTAAAATAAACCAATGACCTCTATCCACTGTAATCACTGCATTTCACATTTCCATCAGTAATAAAGTGAGGACACCAGCTTTTTAAATGTCTGGAGCCAATAACTGACACTGACTACAAAAGTACACTGGAAAAGAGACACAAAGCACTGAAGAAAAGGAATTACACCAGTGATGTATTTGACTTGCAGGTTTGCTTTATTTATTTATTAGGTTTTTTTGGAAGTTCACTTCTTGTATGCCTCTCAGCCAAAGTTCTTTTTGGTTTTATTTATGTGCTAAAACACACACACACAAACACACATACACACACACACTCCCCTTTTAAAATGAATGGATGTGCTCCAAATCACACCCCTGGGCAGCTGTTTGTACCCCAGAAAAGTCTGTATCCTTCTGTCCTCACTACTGTGTCTGTAGAGGCTGCTGGAAGGCATGGGCACCTGTTTTGATCTCCAGTGTCACATTAACAGGCAGACAACATTCAACCATAGATCCATTTCTCAGTGCCTGACAAAAACAGGGGACTTTATGAAACAATCTGACTGTGACTCATTTCAGATTAGCTAGAAGAGGTTGGGGTTTTTGGCTGGAGAAGTATTTGGAGGACTGAGTAGGCAGCCTGCTTTGCATATGGACTGACTATTCTTGGCTTATGGGTTTATGTACAACAGTGCTCATCTAGAGACCTGCCTGTTTATGGCTGGGAAGAGACCATGCAGATTCACCTTGCCTTGGTCACCTCTGTACAAGATTAATGCAGTGCATTCTTCTTAGCTGGGCTGAAAGTAGAGCAGGTGCAGAAAAGCATCTGTTTTCGCCCGGAGCAGAGAGAACCTATGTGAGCAGACAACACCTGCACGCAGGCCGTTCGCTGGGTTTGGTGACTTCCTGGAGCCATTCACTGTGCTAGAGAAGTTTCTTCCAAGTCCTCTGTAGTTCTAGACTCAATTGTAAGTGATATCCTCGCACTGAAAGTACTGTCACAGCTATTAAGATCTGCCAGGAAGCTCTTGCTCTAAGACTGAGGTAAGATCTCCTGGGACTGGCAGGCTCTCAACTAATAGTCTCAGCCTTTGAAATTCATTCCCTTTGGCAGCTTCCCAAAGCCAGATGCTAATGACCTTAGGCATGATGCAAGACCTTTTTATTGGTGTAATTTTTATTTTTTTTTTAATTCCTGAGGTAGCAATGAAGCCAGACATTTCTTATCTTTAGCGAAAGTGTCCATTTTAGCATTGCAAGTAACCACCTAACTTTTGCAGAAACATTGTCTGAATCAATCCTATATGTAAAAACGTCATTCACTCAGTAGCATTCAACAACAAAAATTTTGACTGGTTCTTTATAACAGAGCAAAACCTTATGATGTAAGTTTAAGCTCAAATACCTTTGGACTTACATACGTTTACTATGTAGTTTTCCAGGGAATTTAGCCTAATGGCCTAAATGCTGACTTTGCATTTGAGAGACTTAGACTGTATTCCCAACCTGCTGCCAGA
This sequence comes from Phaethon lepturus, assembly GCF_000687285.1. Lineage (NCBI taxonomy): Eukaryota > Metazoa > Chordata > Aves > Phaethontiformes > Phaethontidae > Phaethon > Phaethon lepturus. The sequence goes on from NW_010549763.1 coordinate 62,948, forward strand.
CAATTGTGCGACTACAGGCAGGTGATCCCATCTCTCTCTCCTCCCTATTGCCTGTGCAATGCGGTTTGCCCTATTTACAGAAACAAGAGAGTACCTTGGGCCGCACTGCTAAGGGCTGTTTCAGAGCCAGACAGGCTAGTGCTACTGTTCTGTTAGTTAACCTCTTGTAAAGTTTTGAAAGCCATGCGTTCAAAAGAATGAAACTTGAGTAAACTGATTTTTAGCACAACAGTTTCCTGACTTCTCTGATAATTAGTAAGTGTCAGTAGAGGATATTCCAAAAGATTATTCTCTCCAGGCTTCCTTTATCTTCAGCACAGAGGGAAAGGTTCCTTCTGCAGGTGTTTCAAAACAGGAGCCTAACACAGATATGCTGCATAGCTCTGTGCAGTCCTGTACAGAAATGTTGATACATGGGGCCTAGGAAGATTAGCTTCACTGAGCATCACCTTCCCTCTCTTCCTTTCCTCTTGCCTCCAAACACACTGCAGAAAACACTACCATATCAAGGTAATATCATAAAACTACAGATTTCTTAGTTTAAATTCCCTTTAAAGCAGATTTAAAATTAGATCCCAGTATGTTATCAGTAATAAAAGCAGAAACAGTGGCTGTGTTCCTGCACAAAGATACAGTAAATAATAACAGGTCACTGATACTCTGTACTAAATTAATTTTAGTGTGAGACTTACAAGTATCTTGACTGTTTTCTTGGATGGGCATTTTATAACAAGTCTACAAATGCTATCTATGGACCTTCTCAAAAATGAGTTCTTGCTCAATATTTCAATAAACTATCATAAATATAATAAAACCAGCTGCACCTCACTTTCACAAGAAAATAGGAACAATAAACAGGTTTTCATCTTATTGCACGGAATTTCAGCTTCTAAACAGATGAGACACCAATCTAATATATAACAGACAATGAAAGACTCATCTGTGTTTAAAACAGCTCTGTAATTCTAATCAGAAACAAAGTCATTGACATTTTGCTGTTCTCGTTTTAAACTTAAGGGAAATCATTCTTTTTGGGGCACTTCGTTTAGTTTTATCGTCTCAGCATTAGGTCATCAGTGCACAAATCCTCAGTGGCTGAGTTACAAGGATGCTGCAGCACTAACTAGGTGAGCACAGAAGGACAGAGTGCTTCACACCACTCCTACGATCTGGAAAAGGAAATCACCACTTAAGACCAATGGGAGGAAGCAAAATATGTTTAAAAAAACCTCATCCTCACCCTATAGATTTTAACCTGCTGACAAAATCCATCTTTTTTGAATGGGCAAATAATTCAGTCAGCTACCTCTCACTAAAATTCAGGGGGCTGCATCTGTTCATTTGCCCAAGGAACCTACACAGGTATCAACACTGAGATACAGTTAGAAGTTTGGAAAACAGCTATCACATTAGCTGTTATCTGGAAATGAGGTAAGAGCACGAGCTCTACAACTGGAGCCAAAGGATGGAGACTCATTCTGCATTTCAGTGGCAGACTCCTGCTCTCCATGCATTAAAGAAATGTAACCTCAGCTGAGCAGTGGGGTTATACAGGACTTCCTGTACTTGACTACGAGAAGCACCCGGCACAGTTTGCCACACTAATGGCATTTAAGCTCTTTGCAAAGGTTGTCCCCAAAGACATGACTGGGGTCCTACCCTGCTTCTATGCTGGCTGGAGGAGCTGATGTAGCAGAGGCAGGCAAGCACTCACTGTTAAAAATTCTCTCTCTGACAGGCGTTGACACAGTATTCTGTAGGATTCTGATCAGTCACACCGCTTTTACAGTTCAATTGTGGATACTTTCAGAGTATTTCTAATGATCTATTATTAATTACTAAGAATTACAGTCCAGTCCTAAATTCAGAAGGGAGAGAAACTGTGCAGCTTTCAGCTGTCAAGGACAGTAATTCAGTATTTAAATCATAAGAGTCAGAAGTTGTAAGTGGTCTGATTTATACTAATTTGCACAACCTTGTTCCTCTAGGTGAAATCTGTAAATAATGAAAGAAAAACAGGGAACAGGCATTTGAGTAAGCTGGTATCACTAAACTAGCATACAAGTGATTAAATCAATGACATAAAGATGTGCTGGTATTAGCATTCCAGTAAGAAGTGAGTACTACAAGCTCACTGCAAAGTGTAAAGAAACTTGATTTGGAAAAGGTCAAATAAAGGGAAAAATTCAGATTTGCAAGCCAGATCCTTACTATACCGCAGAGTGATAGAAGACCACTGAGGTCAGTTAAACCATGCCATTTCTCACCAGCTTGAGTTTTTGTTCTGTGTTTATGCAAAAGAAAATGACAATGTTAGCTAGTTTGTAAAATAAAGACCTGGCAGATCTGCAAAATAGTCTGCTGCTTGACTTTTCAGTTAGGGTATGCATTCCATGGCTGTATAAAGAAAGGGGGGGGGGGGGGGGGGGGGGGGAAGGAAAAAAGAGGACTGGAAACTCCACCTGGATGCTATCAGTCTTGCCCAAGTAAACAGTACTGACATTAGTGCTAGCCTGCTGAGTGGTACAGGTTAGGAAGGGTCACAAAGGCAAAATGGTGACCAAACGTGCCTTGAGGTAGAGATGCTCTGGAATCTGTCACAAAAGGAGAGAGCTGAAAGCTCATTTTATCTAAAAGTCATTTCATTTTAGAGTTCAAAACAATTAAAGACATTGAAAGAATTGTACAAACATGGATTATAGCAAGACAGAAACAATCTCCTCTTTCGTATAAACATGCACTCAGCTGCATGCATACAGTGTGATGTGTATTGTCCTTGAGATAACAGTGCAGCACACTCATAAAATGGCAGGGGAATGCATGAGAGAGATAGATATTTAAAAACCCAAACCAACAAACAACCCAGGAAGTTTTCCTCATAATACTAAACAAATACTCATGCATGTATGTAATACAACTAAGAATTTTTGGTTTAAAAAAAAAAAAAAAAAGAAGAAAGCCTTTAAGAGGCAAATGCCATAAAAGAATTTCATTGTCATGTCCCAATAGCTAAATGAAGTTTTTGCTGAAGCCCCTTGAGGTAAACTTTCTTTTGAAACTCGACTTGTTAAGTTGCACCCAAATCTGCAAGACACAGAAATATCTACTTGTATGCATTAATCACTGGGTTGCAACAACTGTTTCATGAAGATTTTTTTCACATGGCTTTAAATTCACTTGAAAGCCTTAATAAGGGAAACAGCCTACGATAACTACTCACTTGAATTTACCAGTTTGTTTTCTTTCTCTTCTGTCTACAAAAGCAACCCTGAAACTACACCTGGAAACCCCAACTCCTGAAACACAAATTTTACCAGTAATACTTTTTTGTAAGAAAAGCTACCCAGATGAAAGGTTTTTCCTAATATCTCTTCCAGTTCCCTCACAATGCTTTAGTCCATACCAAGGAAACAGAATGAAGCATGAGCGATACTTGCATATGGCGTTAAGCAACAAGACCCAAAGTGTTCTCATATTTTGACAGTTGTCCAAATCTACAACCAGGGTGGAAGGCTATGGCTAACTCAGAAATGAAATGGTTAATAAATCTTAAACACTGATCCTTTTCCAGGCATGTTCAAATAACACAGTAAAAAAAAAAAAGCCTGAACTGTAAAGTGAAGTTCTGAACTAATTTTACTTCTCTCACAGCATGCCAGGAAGTGTATTACACGCCATTGGCGAGATACCAAACCTGTGACTCTTGGGGGATGACTGAAGGAATCCTCACAATTCTACATCTTGGAAATAAATTCTATGCTAGAAGATAAAGCTCTGTAACACGTGCCATCTGGTACCCTTTGCTTTCTTTTTATGAAGAGGGAGAAAAGCGAGAAAGGTTGCTGCTTCATATATAGACCAAGACACAGTGGGCCAAAACCAACTCTTGGTAACAGCAGCAGAAACAGTAACTCAACTGGTGCTTTTCTCTCCCAGTTGCATCTCTGTAGAACACGGGCACTTCCTAAGTCTTGGTATCAATCTGAGTTATCTCAGATTTATATCAGGAAGCTTATTATAACTGGGAGTGCCATTTGGCCCAATAATTGCAGGAGAATAGCATCTAATTGCATTGTAAATGGAAAGGGTTATGCTGAAGCCACTATACTACACTGAACTTAGCTCTCAGCAACTGTATGATTTTTTCCTTTAAAACATAATTTGTAATGTCTTAAGCAAAAAATCAAACCTATGTCCAAAACTGAAAATCGAGTATTTCATTTAACCTTAAAGTAAGTAAATAAAAGCTCAATTGAAATCAATATTATATCATATACAGAAAATCCAGATGAGGAGCAATTACTACTTCAGGATTACTGAAGGGACATTTCAGTAATTCTTTGAGAAACACTTAAAGTAGATGAGAAAAATTCAAATACAATTTAGACTCTTATCCAGATGGGTAAAGAACTGTCTACCATTCATTCCCACTGCCTCCTAACTACTCTTTATCCTGCTAGGAGTTAAAGTAGAAATGGTTATGAGCCAGTGTGAGTTAGCCCCAAGGAAATTCCTACAGAGTAGCAGGAGGCATGTTAGGGACGTGGCTTGAGCATTTCTGCATTCTCGCTCTCTCCAGTGGCTGTAATAACCTAGCAGGGCCATCTGCAGCCACATTTCAGTTTGGGCAACACCCAGGCTGCTCTAACCTGGGATACAGACCAAAGTACCTCATCTGGCTGAGGATACAGGTACTGAAGTGATATAAAGCTCCCTTCCTTGTATATGAAGTACTGTACTGATACAGTGATTTATTTGGGTCATTCAGTAAACTGTTGAAGGACTTGGCCCATGCAAGTTAAAGTTAGTCTTCAAATCTCATGAGACAAAGAACACCTCATTTATACATTTATAATGATAGGAAACCACCAGCATAATAAAAATCAATAATTTATATCATAAGGCCTTGCAACACTATTGTAACAGTTTGTTCCATAATAAGGCAGTAAAAGTTATTAAACAAGCAATGTTTATTCATATTATATAATATAACCATAGTTTGTATCATGACTGGGGTCTATTTTCCTCTGAGTGCAAATATTTAACTCCCATTAATGTTAACAAGAGGTTACCTAGCATGTAGTTTGGCAAGAGAATAAAACCTGAATTTTAACATTAATCTTAAGTAAGCAAGCTTTCAACTTGAATCTTGAGAGTACCTTGTATTAACACTATCTTAATTGCTTTGAAATCTGGATTTTGCATGAAGCATATACACAGATAAAAACAACTCATGTTAACTTTAAATTGCACATTTTAGGATAATGGGAAAAAACTGTATGTCACCCTTCTGTAAACTGCATAGCTTGCCCTGTGAAGGCACTGTTAGCAGAGACAATGATAAAATATTTGAAGAATTCTCTCCATTTCTAAGAACCTATTTCCCTAGCCTTGCTTCACAGAGGGAAATTAACTCACAGTATTTTTCACAATAAGAATGGTTGAAGAAATTCCTGTTAACAACTTTTTGGCATTCACTATTTACTGTTCGGGGAATCTCCTTGTTCACATATGCACTCTGGCTGAGGACAGTGAGGTAGCATAGATACATAGTGCAAGTAGAATCTGGCCCTCTTCATTTTGTGAAACTGCTTTGATCATGACTCTCTCAAGACATTATTTTAAACTAGAATGCAGTTGACTGCTATTGCACCATATGTTCCTTATGTGTGAGCTCTGTCTTGTTCATTAATTTTTATGCCACTACTGTTGGAATTCAGCCAGTGTAATGTGGAGGCAATTAGCAATGTCAGAGTGTTCAAGCCAGCATATAATGAGAGAGAAAAAGAGAGAGAAAGAGAGAAACGGGGAGATTATACATCCTGCTACAGGCAAGGGTCCTCTTCAGAGAGTTTTCTTTCTTTTTTTTAATGTTATTTGAAAACTGAAAAATCTAATAAAAACAGACAGGTGACAAGAAATAAAAGTCTTGTTATAGAAGTCAGATTTACTCACTTATAAAAACTCTTCCATAGCTTTTTAATATGTTCACCTATTTCCAGAGGATGAAACTGAAGATGCCCTGTGGCTTAATGACCTCGTCTTCTAATCTTACAAACATCGCAGCCTGCTTTAGCTTTGTATCAAAACGCTTAATTTTAGCCTACAAAAAAAGATGCATGCATATACTAGAACAGAAATATACATTAAATAATACATGTTCCTATTACACAGTATTTACTGACCAAATCAGTGGTGGCTTCTTTTCTTGCAAAAAGAACTACTACTGCAAATCTTGCCATCTGAGATCTAAGGTATTTGCCATTCGTGTTGTGATTTGTGTTCTTTACATTTCCAAAATAAAAAAATGTAAGATTTTTTTGGAGAGCAACATAAACCTCACTAAAGTATCCACCTCTTTCCATTTTAAGTGTACACACATACACCCAGACACCCCCCCTTTCCTTCCAGTGAGGAAATGGGCCAGTTTCAGAATACAGTTTCTGCCTTATCTCAGGATACAAATGCACCTAACATAAATGCTGCAAAAATTCTACAGTATTAGAAATCTTCTTCCCATAAATCCAAAAGTAGACCTCTATTAGAATTACTTCCTGTTGAACTCCATATTATTCTCACATGAGACAGGAGATAAAAAAACACTATATACACAGAAACCCTTCACAGTTCAAAACTTGATAGGATTTTGTTGTTCTTGTATAAACATCTACATGTATGTTTACAAAGTAGACAACTCAGAAAAACCCAAGTAATCAGAAGAATGGCTCAAGCTTCAGAATCTAAATCCATATTCTCCTATGCTTCCTTTCACTTCACATCGTAAGTGATTCAGAGCCAGGCTTGGGTTTCACAGTGCATTAAGGAGACAGACAACTTTGAAGTTCGCTGGGGACACAATTTTCAGTTCTGTAGTGTTTAATGGTTTAATAATCTATTTGCCTGTGAAGTCATTAAGCAACTCTGCACTAGTAATATGGTTATTAAGAGACACCTCCCACTGCAGTCATTTAAATACCAGTTACAGTAGCATGGTGCTGCTTGTGGTAAGGGTCTCAAGGCTTTAGTGGCAGCCTTTCACTTTTGAAAGCTTGGCAAGTATATAAAGGTAGTTTGACTAATCCACCTTAATTCCCACTGGATATTTACCCTCATCACAAAAATTACAGCATCTGGCCAGCTACATAGTGTACAATCATCTTTAAAGAATCCAACTGAGAGGTTAGCAAAGGCATTGCTGCACTGAATTAAGACACATAAAGAGCCTGATCCAAAGCCCACTGAGGTCCAAGTCATGGCTTATTGGGTTGAGAAGAAATACATGTAGTTTGGCAGTATGGCCTGCCGAGCATCCAGCTACTGTTATTTGTTCAAACTTCATGAGCAACAGAATTCAGTCAGAGTTTTTAATAAGTTTCTACAGCAGCTCATGAAATGTCAAAAACTTTCTAAATTGGAAGAGTTTAAGTGAAACTTAGCAAAACCAAATGTTTTGGTTGCATAACATTATAAAGTTTCATTGAAAAGTTGGAATTAATCACTCAGTTTGAATTAAATGATGAAATATTTTGTTTTGAAAGTACATTTCTTTTGTCCAATTCATTTGGACTTCTATATTATGTATTGTATTTAATATTGAGAAATGAAAGTGGAAGAAAGCTGGGAACTTCCAAAGGGACAGATTTCTGTAACTTAGCAGCTTCCACATGCCTGTTTGCATCTTCTTCAGTGGAAGCAGTAGGAGACCTGCATGGCTGTTTAAATGAAAAGCAACCACCACCTTTATATCAGAGGCAAACAAAATAATATCTAGGCATTGCTGAACATCTACTTATTCTACTAGTAAGGGGACAAATTATGTGCTGGCATAAGTCCAATGAAGTCAACTAAATTATCAGAGCAATACAATTTACCTGACAGAAGTGAGTAAAGCATTGACATTTGGAAAGTATGTGCTTCGCTTACCTTCATGTTGTTTGCAGTAATAATACAGGGGAGTTTACTTTAATTGCATGTTAAGAATAGAAAAGAAAGGAGAAGGCTTAGAGAGCAGTCATGAGGTGATTGGATTAAGAAACAAAACCCAGCACTACCAAGTAGCGGGGCAATTCTACAGTCAAATGTTATTAGAGCAATTAATATAGTCCCTCCACTGCAAACTAATACAGTGATTTTGGTCTCCTCTGTTAGTTAAGTTAAAAAAAAAAACAACACCAAAAAAAACCCCAAAGTTGATATATTTACATATAGCATGCAAGACCAATTTAGAAAAAAAAAAAATTCTTTTATAGCCTTACAGAAATCTCACATTAGTAGCTAGATTTTATTCATGGATCACATTAGCAAATGGTGTCTCTCAGACATGTGCACCGCCATTTCAACAGACTGTCATCCACCTTTTCTGATCACCCAAGAAAAGCGACTGTGAACTCTGCTCACTGAGTCTGTGCAGTTGGCTGCCCTGTGGCCGTCCTCCTTGGGCATTCACTTCCAAGGCCCTCCTCCCTGCAAGGCTCCTAATCCGTTCAGACACCCGGGTGCAGGGAGAGGCTGTACATTCAGCAGGAGGCATGACAGAAATGCCAGGTACGATCACAAACTTGCCCCAACTGATTCTGCTTCCGATATAAATTGTGCGTCAGACACACAGTTGGCAGGAAGCAGTTTCATGGGCAAACGGCAATGAGGGCAGCGGAATTTTATTTCTGAAGCAAATCTCTACTTTGTTTTCTCTTGTCCTTGTCTAGAGCTCTCTCCAAGGCCAAAGTATTCACACAGGGTAAAAGACAAACTCCAAGTTTTCTGCCTCAAAAATCTAAGGAATATGCTGCATGCTGCAAAACTGCAAGTGAGCAGAAACAGTGCAAGGAGTCTTAGCCTTTATGAAGACCTAGGCACAGAGAGTGTTTGGTTGCTGAAAAGATACCTCCTAACACGTAATGTGTAAGCCTCCCGAATGCCATAACATGCATACGATGTGACCCTGTCACCTACTCGGGACAGCATAAGTCTCCCCCAGCAAAAGCTCATGGGTGTTTGACACTTAACTGAAAATTCCCTTCCAGCTGTAGATTTGGCACCAGGGGTTCCTTTCTCCTTCTTGAGACCTCCAACCAACACATACCCAGCAGATACCCCATATCTGTTCAGGCAGGTTGGCTGAACTCTGATCAGTTCTTCCCACTGCTGGATTTTGTGTTTCAGGCCCCCAACAGCACTGGACACTAGCAGTAGCACACCGAGCAGTGTACATGTGTTCCCAGAGCTACTGCTTAGGTATCGCTGCTACAGAGGCTGCTATACCTTCCAAGTCTATATTCTGACCACATTTTCAAGCTTCCCCCCTCAAAACTGAAGACCAGAAGGATGCTCAATTCAAAGTATGAGCTGAAATTCTGACGTGATTAATCAATTTCAAAATATGTCCAAGACACAAACTGATGTAGTTACACCTTAATGTAACCCACACCAGTTGCTGGCAGAAGAAAAGAAATCCTGGCTCCAGAGGTCACCCTTTTGCTCACAGTTTTCAGAGGAAGGAACTGTGATATGTACCTCCTATCCTAGTTCTGAAATGGATCTGCTGTGCCCTTCTGAGCTCATCACCTAAAACTTCCATACCTTCCTTTTCTCATATACAACAAACAACATTATCTATCAGCTGGCCCGCTGATCAGGCTGAATTTATTTTTTGTGAAGGACTCGAGATCCTTTGGGATAAGGTGCTGTATATGTTAAAATGATTATTACTCCATTCTTCTAGTAACTCCAGAACATCCCAGTGAGTCCAACAGTAAAGCTCTCCCACTGAACACAAAAATAGTTTTACAAAAAGTAAAAATGAAAATAATGAAAAAAACCCTGAATATTCAGGAGAATTAAATAAGAGTGTAGCTTGTAGTTTTCATGTGCAGTCATCTGAGTCAGCTCTCCAAGGAGTGCCAAGGGCTAAATTCATCCTTGAGCTATGCTGGCTTCTGCCAATGTAAACCAGGACACGCAGCCTCTGCCAGCAAAGCAGGGAGAGGCTGCAGCAGTGGAAAGCACCCATTGCCTTCCTCTTTGTTGGGGGTCTAAATGCAGCAGCAGCACCAAGAAAGAGCAGCCTGGCCAGGGCAAGTTCATAGCTATGGCAACCCAAGGTGTCGTGGTGTAAGCGTCTTTTACTGTGGGCTCTACTACAGAGATTCAAGCAGATTTCAAAGCAGTCTTTGGCAGAGCCTACTGCAATGAGGAATAATGGGGAGCAAACCTCTTCGCAAACCAAGGCAGGGGGAGCTTATAATGGAAGTGTCACTGGCACAAAGAAAAGTAAACCCACCTCTAGGGATTTTGTTCATCTTCAGATTTTTCTGTGCAGTTTCTATCACTGGCCAAGTTTGCCAGCCTCTGTTGCATAACACAACTTAAGGTCCAGTCAGATTAAGCCTGCGATTTAACTGGGAAACAGCTGTGTGACTCAGATGTTTTAAGGGGAGGGCAGAATACTGTGTACAGAAAACTGTCCTCATTCCACCATGAACAAAGAGTGGCAAAAACACTGGCACCTCCACTATGCCAGCTATACTGCTGCAGCATAGCAGTCCTCACTTGGCAAGATATAAAAAAGGAGATTAGCAAGTATAATAGCATTTTACTGTGCTCTTTAGAGTGAAAAATCATTTGTATGTTACCACTACTGATGGTCCAAAACCACAATGCTGAAACTAAACAGGGAATCCAGATCTGAACCTTCATCCAAACCCCACCCTCTGGGTTCAATTCTTTGTTAGATCCAAGACTGGAAGGTACCTATTTTCTGTCTTCTGGGAGGCTGGTGTTTTGCAAGGCCTCATCAAATTCGTACACTTCACAGCTCAAAATCTTGGGAGGAGAATCTCAATTTTGATGGCCACAAACCAGACTTGCCAACCTAACTGGCAACCCCCAAACTCAGTCTCAACCAGAAGCATGCACCGCTGCCCAGCCTCTCCCAGGGTGGAGCCCTGCCAGCAGAAGAGGCCAGCAGCCACCCAGGTATAGCTCCATTACATTATGAGGACGGCTCCAAGTTTAATCCAGAGGAATACACAAAGATTTGGCTTTATGTAAAGGCAAAGTTGTGACTGAGTGTCTCATCTTGGTCCCCGTTGGAGCAGAGCCCAAAACCACCACACGCTTTGGCACTGTTTGTTGTACTTGGCAATCTTTGCTCAAGCTAGGTGGGTGCATTGGCAGGACTTGTGAGGAACCCCTCCTCTTTAATTGGTGGGAATGTACCTGTAAGGCTGAGCTGTGTTTGGTAAGGCTAAGTGTTCCCGCAAGGGAAAACGACTCGAGACAATGCAGTTGGTGTTTAGAGTAACAAGACAGAGGATGACTGAGGCACTCTTTCATGTTACCTGGAGGGCCCTGTTAAGCTCTCTTACTGCTTTCTGTTGTTTCACCATGAAACTGTGTCCCTTGCTTTAGTTAAAGGAAAAGCTGATGAAATAGTATGACAGCCCAAAAGAGTTTGGGGTTTTTTTTTCAGTAATTGAGAGAAACCTAGACCATATCTAGTTTCAGTCACTACTTAGTTCCATGTCAGAGGTTAAAAAACAATGCAAATATAATTTTTGCCATGAATCGTCTAAAGCAAAGAAATGAAAAGCTACAACTGCTGCTCTTTTTAATTTATTAAAATAATTTCTTATGGATGGGAAGATTACATGAAAATTAAACTTTGTTCTACTTACAGGCTGCCTAGCACCTTTTTTTTTTTTAATGTGACAAGAGTTGGTGATGATTATACATTTCCTAAAGCTAAGTATACATTTCATGCATTGACTTGAGAGCTATTAATTACACAAGCATGGAATATAAGGGGTTTAAGCTATGTTGTGATTTTAACATTAGTAGGAGTTTTTCTCCAAGCCCCGTGCCTCTGCATTAGATGACAGAAGGCTGTACATCACTTCCCGCACAAAATTAAAGATGTTAAGAAGTATGTGACCTCAACTGTCTGAGCTAATGGAGTCTCAGATACCTCAAGACTGAAATTATTACAGATAGCTGAAATATCATATCTCATATTCCATTCAGTAGAGGGCAGTGGTAGATAAAAGCCATGCACACCTATTAACCTATTTAAAGTCCTGTCTCCAAACTGGTTGGCTGTCATGAATCTAATGGCAGCAAACACACCGGACAGACAGAAACAAGAATGGTGGATTCAGTGCTTTTGGTCATGTTCCTTTGCTCACTTTCTCCCATCTCCCCTCCTATGCCCCTCCTCCCCCCCCTTTTTTTTTCTGCAATGGATGGTATCATCAAGGCTGAATGACCTCTACAATGTGTCCCCCAAAAAGCCAGCTGGAAATAAAAATGCTCAGAACCTTGTGGGACCAGGTTCTTAATGGCTCTAAATGAGAGTAAAGTAAACACATGCACATGTGCATGCATGCACACACACACCCAGCGTCTATTTGTCAGGCCTTTTTAGCAGGCGAGAACACAAGCTGGAAAAAGACTGTTGCCTAGTGGCAAGGGGCATAGAGGGGAGTAAGTTTTAGCGCAGTCCCTGCACTTTGCAAATTAAATTAATCAACAAATTATATAATGTTATGGTTACAATTAAATATAAGTGCCAAGAAATACAGCAAGAATGTTACATTTCGCTACATTAGCTCACAATTACACATGCAGTGTCACTTCACAAACACTGATTTCTCAACCTGTGCAACCGAGTAGGAAAAAGATAGATACATACATTGTTAAGGGTATGTAGCATTGTACATTTAAATTTATGTACATGAATATATACATATGAGACAAGTGTACATATTCTAACCTTTTCTGATCTAAAGTGTCTTCTCTTGGCAATCTTAAAGCGTACAAGAGAAGGAAAACCCTACTAAACAATGGAGAGATTCCAAGTAGGAGCATAAGACCAAAGAAATGAGGGCCAGGTTCGGAATTCTGAAACAACTCTTACTGTATTTGTTCTCAGGGAGAAAAACACTTGCAGCCCCACATCTTTCATTACAGGTAAGGGATAATTCTGCCACAATGGAGTATATCTTTGTGCCTTATTACAATTATCTTCAAAGAGAATTACTGTTGAATGTAAGAAGCATGATGCTTGTATGTCTTTACATACTTATACAAGCTGCTAAATGATGAATGGCAAGAAATACTGATTCATTAAAAAAAATCCCCTGCACCTTAACTGGTGAGGAGGAAAAAGAGGCAATGACTACTACATGCAGTTTGCCATAAATGCAAGTTACTGCAACATTTCTAAAGATCAGACAGTTTTACCTGCCTGGCTGCAGAGCGGACAAGACATGCAAGTGGCACACCAGTCTGACTGACAAGCACTGTCCTGTAAGGCTTTGCCCCAGCATGCCTATACCTGCATCCCCTCCTCGGTTCTGTAGGCTTCAAGTTCAGTTTGGTCTACAGCCTTTCCAGAGACCTATCTACAACTGTCAAACTTTATAGCTGTTGAATGACACTTCCTATCAGCAGCTACTTAATGAAAGAGGCTTTCCAAGAGCAGGATCAAATGTCAATCAACTTTGACCTTCTCCTTCTCTTCTGGAAAGCCATGCAGGTCCAAATGAGAAAGACTATTTAGCTGCCACCTCACAGGATTCCACCACAGCGCTTTAAAAGTGGCCCAGTTTCATCACTGGGCTGTCACCTCTTCAGCTGTAATGGATTCAGTGGGGGAAACTGCGATAGCCTTTCCCTCCCACCCTACAGCACTGCTGAAGGCACTGCTTGTGTCTTGGGTCACACGGAAAAATGGTAGCTGAGTAGCTCTGCAAGCCCACATCCAAATGATGGCTGCATCTAGCCTTGCTCTTTGGAGCCCCATCCTAATGCCTTTACCAAGAGATTTCTTGAATTAGGAAATATGTCTGGGAAAGATCCCAAGTATGTAAAAAACCAAAACATGCATATTATGCTTCACTATCACAGTGAAGTATGGCTTCATTCTGCTCTCATTTCAAGCATTCGGTGTTTTGAGCTAAATTTAGTTGAAGAACCTTATTTGCATTGAAGAACAAACCCCATATTTACTATGCTAAATGATGCTATTCTGCTTACATATGTGTTTGTATGTAAGCAATAATGTCATTCACCCTTTATCTCTAATAGACTTTAAATGAAAAAAAAAAAAATCACAAAAATGAACAAATGCACACTGGTACAATCTACTGAAGCATATGCTGAATTAAGGTACCTTGTAACAGCAGTGAAGAGATAAAAAGGCATGAAAACAACACTAAGCAGGTAGAATTAAACATTTTGTTCTCTGTAAGATATAACTGTCCTCTTTGCCAGAGCACCAAAGAAGTTTCTTGTTAGCAAGTTGGCAACATTTTAGGTATTATTTCCTGATTAAGCTGATAGCTGGTATTCATTGCAATCACTTGAGGATATCTTAGTATCCTGTGCAATTTTAACTCCTCCGTAAAATATCTGGAAGGAAGCCTTGCAGGCTATCTAACATTGACTCAGCTACTTGGTGACCAGCTGCTTTGCTGTGGTAGCAGTAAACTGCAAAGTCCTGTACTTACAGAACACTAAACACCAAACCTTTCTAACTACAGAAACAATACACTCAGCAATTATTTATTTGCTGCCTTGTGTCTCTGGGAAAAGCCGTGCAACTTTCTCATAGCCTACCTAACAAAAGCCCTGTATGGATTTCCTCCTACATGATACATGGGAACCTACTGCTTTCTCAGAAAGAGCTGTAACTTGTAATCGTTGCACAGATTCATACATCCAGCCATCAGGCTGAGGCTTGGCAGTGGTCAGTATGCAAAATGCTCCCACACACAACTAACCTCAAAGGGAAAATTCATAGAGAATCCACCCCGTGTAGACTGCGGAGGCAAAGCGCAGCTGTCTGCAGCTATCCGAGTGTCTCAGGCTTGGTCATCTTGATCTTTTTAATGACCCTGCGTATCAGTAGAATACAGGCATCTGTTCAAAAGAACCTAGCAGCTCCTGACAGAGCAGAGCACACATCAAAGCGGAGTGGGTCAGATTCTGCCCTCACTAGATGCATTAATTCAGAATAACTGAAAAGAAATCAACAGAATTATCCGTCATTAAGACTGCAGTAACCAAGAGCTACATTTGCACTGTTCTCTTTTCACTGTAACTTACACAGATGTGCTACTTTTTGTACTTCAAAATATCTATATGCTTTATGGCCTAACTATTTTTCATTTTCCTTTAGCAAAATCAAGGGTAGGTTCTAAAGAAGGCAAGAGACTGACTGTATTTCTATCAAAACTTTTTGTTGCTGGCATTACTGAAATGCCAGCAAATGCAACAGATCTGCAACACATCTCAGGGAGCAAAGAGTTAATCTCCTTTCTTGCAGATCATCTGTATCAGTCCAGATGCTTGGTTGGGAGGAAATATAACCCAAGCCCTGGACTAGTGCAGCAGACTAAAGAATAAAAATATTTTTATGTACTGTGCTTATAAAATATTCTATATGCTATGCAGTACCAGCTATATTTAGAACCTTCCTTCAAGGATTTTCATATTGAGAAAAATAGATCCATACAATCCTTGTTAAAAGACACCCTGCCTGAATGTCTAACCTCCTCTGTGAAAACTGATCCTTTGCTGTTGGCCTGCATCTTCACTGTGCCTTCAAACTTATATGCTAAAATAAAACCAAGACAATGGAACTCACAGTAAAGTGCCACTTAAAGTCAATGTAAAGTTTATAATCCTTTGCAGTCCATTCTTCTGTTATGTTGATGACAAGTTAATTTGGGTGATAAAATGGAAACAAAAAGCAAGGAAGTAATCCTGTTTTACAGAATATTATTCAAACAATAATAGCTTCCTTCGCATAACGCTTATTTCATTCCATCATTACTATTATTACTACTATCTTAAGCTATGACAGATTGTGAAGGGTCAAAGATAATTTTTATCAATCAGCCTCCCTTTGTCTTTGGCAGGTTTAATCATGTCACTTGGAATGTAGCATGAGGGGCCTGATGAAATTGGAAAAGCATGTGAAGATAAAAATCACTCTCAGATGAATTCAGACACTTCCTGCCACTCTGCAGATGCCACAGTGCTGCAAGCCACCCTCCCAGGAGGGATGATTCACCTGGAAGGAGGGCCAGGCTCTGCCAGATGTGTAGGAGGCTGCCTGAGACCCACATGCTAACACTGTCTCAATTGTATGAAGCATATGCTTTCAGTCAAGGGTGAAAAATGCAGGCACCAGCACATGCCAAAAGTCTTTCAAGCATGGCCCACCAGTCAGCCTGAAGCTTAATGCACTGATCCATCGAGTCAGCAGATGTGTGTCACCACAGTACAAGTTGAAGCTGGTTAAAGCTATAAAAGAGTGAAGTGACCTAATCCAGACATTCAAATCTCACAAAGAAAACCATATTGTTGTCACTTTGGGGGGCTTAATGTGGGACTTTAAGCACAAACACTGAAAGCCTTCTTGGAGTAAAAAGATACGTTGCTGCGAAAGCATAAATCCCAACCCTGAGCTACACTTGTACTGATTTCAAGTTGATCTGATAAAAGCATAGCACGGCTTTCCTTTTTAGTACTGCACATACAAAAAGGAACATCTGCAGAATTTTATTGCTAGAGTCATAAATGCTCCTTATCCGCTTGGTTTGAGGCAGAAGTCCAAAAATACCTGGATAGAAAGTTTATTTGCAGAGTACCACTACGTACTTGTTAGAGCCAGTGAGTTATACAACATATTCTTTCACTCCTGGCAGGGTGCTGTCGGTGTCAGCTAGAAGTCCGGCAGCAGAACCTGGCTCCGTAATGCCTGGGAACTCCTCCCTCCTTTCCATTTAATAATCATTTAGTGGGCACAGTATTTTCTGACACACTCAAAGTCAAAGCACACTTTACAATGAAAATATTCACCTTGTTCACATGCAGAACGATTTGTTTAAAGAAACCAGATCTCCTTAGCACTCAAAGATCAACCCAACATTGGACGTGTGCAAACCCACGTCACTGTCAACAGCAGTTGTTTCAAACAGCTTGTTCAGAGGTAGGTGATAAGATGTAGTTCTCACTGGGCAAACACAATTAGGCAGATGCAAAGATTTTTCTTGAAGTCTTTTCTGTCTATCACCTGGAATCCAGTTCACAGAGCTTTCTTAAGTATTCCTGTCTGTAATAGCCAGGTCTCTGGAAGAACACTGATGTTTCACAATGACCTCATTGTGCTTTGACATAGCTTTCCCGAGTTGTGGCCTGTGGCAAACGCACACCTGTTCCACTTATGCCCAAGAGGCCAAAAAAAAAAAAAAAAGAAAAAAGAAAGTAACTTCAAATAATATTCAAGTTCAAACAACAAGCAGGGCTCTTCTGCCTTAAGAAAAGTCCATCCTGCAATCCATTTTGCAAAAAATGATACCTGGTCATTTAAAAGTTAACTCTTCCAGTAACCACCACAGATCAGAGTTAAGGAAACCCATGCCAGCTTAAGGGGGAGAAACACCCAGTGTGCATCTGAAGTTTCCCCTCCTGCTCCATTTCTCCATTAATAAGTGTTGAATATTACCATTTCTTAATAACTGAGGCTTTCTGTAGACTAAAATCAGGACTAAGCTGGTAACTGCACTAGAAATCATCTACATGTGTTATGAAAAGAAGGTTGCAAGACCAACAATCTATATAAGCTCAACATAGGATGAGAGGCAACAGAGATACAAGACACAGATGGTACTGCCAGGAACAGAAGCACAAAGTAAAAAGGTGTGTAAAGACTCGCACACGTAAACACACCCGTGTCTCCTGTGATACTCCTATCCAGATAATGAAGGATGTTTTAAATTATGTTGTTCAAAAAGGTTTTGAATTAATTGGGTTGGGCTTTGGTTTTCTTTTTTTTCGTGCTCTCCTGATTTCTCCATTGCCCTGCTCATCTGCAATTTATAGTGGGCCAAAAAAGATTTCTGGCAACTGCCCTGATACTAAATGCCTTTTGCATGTCAGCTATACAATACTTTGCATCATCCATAGTCTCCATTAGCAAATTTGCCCTTTCACCGCAATAGCGCCCATCTGCCATTTCCACAGCTTCAGAGGCTTTTCCTCCTCCACCAAAGCACATTTGGAGGTGGTTTCAGGGCAAATTCTTTGATTCTAGTGCTGCAGCATTACTGAGAATTAAAAATAGGAGAGAACGGTTAAGTGGTTTCAAAAGAACATAAGTAAGACAAAAGTAGAGCCCCGTAACTATGATTTTTTACAACTCCTGTCCTGCATCTTTTGTGAAAGAATTGCTGAATGCTACTTTCCCGACTCAAAAAGCTTTTGTTCCTCAGAGGGGTAAAGGATGTGCTGTTGCCCCTATAGAAGAGTAATTGGAAGCTAGTAGAGAAATGGAAGTGAAAGGGTCCTCAAGACATCCCCTGTGGTGCTCGAAGGCTTCATCTTTGACTGTCTTTGACTTCGAGCAGGAGCCAAAATAACAGTATCAATACTTGTGCAAGATACCGAAAGTGTAAACAGAGATGGGAAGGAAAAGATAACAGTGAAACAACAGAATACAAAAAAATTGCAGGTATCAAGCTGAGTTTTCTTATAGTACACGATAAAATACAGCTTTGCACTACTTAAATACCATTGAAACCTCACATGATAGCATTTGTTTTCATAGTTTTATATATGCTGCCTCAGTATTAGCTAGAGTAAAACTAAATTATTCTTCATTCATAAGATACTAATTAATTTTCTGCACTATGTGCTGTAGAAGCATTCATTGCTCATTTAACTTTTAAGACTAATATGGAGAGAATAAATTAAGAGCTCTTCAGGCGTGGACACTAGCGAGCACAATTGTAGTACTGCTGTGACAGTGCTATCAGCTCATGCTCCTGAAGAGTTTAAGGAAATAAGAAATTCTACAGAACAACAAAAATGCATTAAGTGATTGAGATATGTTTATGCTTTTTTGCAAAAATAAACTGTTACTAAAGAGTTAAGCCACTGTATGTGTGGGCGAACTGCTTTCTGTAATTGCTATCTATATACAGATCTTGAGAGATGTTGATCTTCTGAAATGAAGGGTGCAGACGCAAGTCTTTTTAAACCAATAAAAATACCAACATTTAAGTGTTATTTTTTTGCCATAGATCCTTTGTATGCAAATCACTCAGGTCAGATAGAAAATTAAAGACTTCTCCTTGGACAAAACATTGTCATTTGAACTTAGGAAAATACTTGGCTGCCAATAGAAATCTAATCTGTGTTTGACAAAGTGCTCCACTTTCCCATCAGAAAGTCTCATTATGTGACTTATATTTGAAATTTACACATATTAATATTAAAGAAACCCCAAAAAACAATATGGTTGTCCTCCTGCTTCCTTGGAGTAAACATACGTAGTGCTACAGAATGGCTATGTCCACCACCAAAATCCTCTGGCTTTCCACTGAGGAAAATCTCTTATCTGTCAGGAAAAAAAAATTTTCTAAAACTTGGCCCCCTTGCATCCCAATCAAAACATGTTGATGTGTGTACGCAAGTTCAGAATTATTTCAGATGGCTCTGAAATATCCTAAAGAAGCATTTTTAAGGGCCTGTCCTAGTTGTGGATATCAAGCAGTATTTCTACCCTGCAGTGGAATAACTATGTAGAAAGAGGTTAAAGACTGAAAACTAGATGTGACTGCTGCTGGTGTTGGAACCTCTCTACTTACTCTGTTTTTCAGAGCTTTCTTTGTGTAATACCTTATTCAATACAACTTCAGCATAATATATATATGCCTTACATCTTACATTCATTGTGATCACACATTTTCCTTTTTTTGGGCTTGATCTTGCAAAACATTTTCTTCCATGAATAACCGCTTACAAAAGGTGTATCATGGAGGTCTGTACACAAGTAAGAAAAATACTTCATCTGAAGATGGAATTGGAGCATGAATGCCAAGCAAACAGCTGGTGGGCTTACCAAGCCTGCAAAATATCTCCTGGCCCATGGACTTCCCATGAATGTTGGCTCTTGTCAAAACTGCATAGCAGTACATGGGGCAGAGTGCTGATTCACACCATAAGATTTCACCAAACTCTGCAGACCTGTCTGGAGGTACCAGTTCAAGCCTGGAAGGAGCAAAGTCACATTTGCATTGAATCTTCCTCTTAGGGGTTTAAGCTAGGAAGAAACACTATGCAAGGGTAGCTATGCCACTTCCCCAAAACAAAATCAGCCCCAAACTGGTTCAGACAGTGCCAAATATCAAGGAAAAGTATACTGGTATTCAAGTTTAGATTTTATCTGTATATAACTGTGCAGAATTTAGCAACTTTGTTGTAAGTGGTCCTTCTACATGCCAGAATATAAAGTAGATTTGGAATCTTTGGATTATAGACTGGTGCCTGCAGATTACAATTCCAGGGTTTGCTTTGAACCTTCAACTTTTTTTCTTTGCAGCGGTTTGACAATGGTCATGATTCAGCGTATTCAACATGCTTAGATCCAGCTAGCTTTTCCTTTATCATTTGGAACTGAAGGAAAACAACAAGGACTTGTTCTAGCCCTTTATGTCACATTAATGGATCGGTTAGGTTTTACAGGCCTTGCACTCTTCAGAGGACACAAACTAATTCCTGCTCCTTCCTTGCACCCCGAGAGGAGTGTTACAATCAGATATACATAAGTCTCAGTTTTCATCCCACCAGAACTATGAAAGTAGACACAAGATGGAGCAACACTTGTGCTCCCCAGGAAT
>NW_010549763.1:83665-103014 GCF_000687285.1 Phaethon lepturus
CAGCAGAACCACCCTGAGGTATATTTGCTCCATATTGTTCCTAGCACCAGACAGGCTCCAAAATTAACTATGATCCATTATTTCACTGAGTTTGAAGATGAGGTCAGTGGGAGTTGTCAGGATCAGCCTTCCTACATTTGTGGAAGGAAATATTTCCTTTTCTTTAATATCTCTTATCTATCCTACCTGTACACATAACATTTGTTACAGGTTCAATCAATTAATTAGAATATTTTTCTTAAACGCTGCATTAATTCACTGACTTGACTTTACTAATTTTCAAGATACTTTCCTTGTTACTCTTTTTGATACGAATCTTTATTCCTACACAATGATCTTGCTGTGCTGCTTGTCGTTTTCTGACAATAATTCACTCCAAAAAGGGCACCCACTCTCCAAGTGTGATTAATGACAACTTGATTTGTATACAACTAGTCTAGTACAGACTATTGGATTCTTCAAACAGTCAAAATTGCAAAGATGAACATGCTGCATATTTTGGAAAGGACCATTTATGGCATAGCACATACATTACATTCATTCCCATGAACGAAGCTGTGACCTCACTGGGTTATTTTAGGGGAATCTTCTGCACTTTTGAATGCTACAGCAGCAGTTAGGCCTAAGGTATATTCTAGTGTTCCTAACAAATTATTTTCATCCTTATACACATACTGCTCCTACAGAATGTCACAAAATCAGATTATGGTCAATAAAAAAACCAATCTGTGCTGCTACCTTAGGATTACTGATGGGGACAGGACAGTTACTTAGAGATGCTCTTGTAACTAGAAAGAATCTGTGGGAGGAGACAATCCAGGGGGCAGATTTGGGGTTTTTTACAGTGTTCTTAGGGATCAGTGTTTCAGTTTAAGACTTGCATTTCACTTAAACCTTTGCAATGTCCTTCACGATCCAACTGCAAACTGAGTCCTCACAGCTATACTGATCTCACAGCCAGGCAAGCTATCCCAGCTTCAATAGAAAAGTCATTTTTTTTCCCCATATACTATGATGAAGTACAAAACTTGAAGTCAAAGTGTTATTAGAGAGATGCCAAAATTGACTTCATTCCCTGCTGAATGCCAACCCTCCAGGTACACTCAGCAACTGCTATAACTAAATGCAACTGGCCATAGTTGGCATGCCCCGATACTACATTTGTTCAAACAGATATTCCACGTAGACTGATGCCAGAACACACGCATGTTCCAACAGTGAAGGCTGTGAAACATCAGGTTGTGACAGCTGGCTTCAGAATAAAAACTGTCCAATGAAATATACGAAAACATAAACAAGAGGACTCTTGTTAGCCCAGGAGATTCAGTCATTTTCTCAATGCTAGTTTTAACTTTGCTATGTTTATCAAATTAATACTTTTAATGCATACATAGTTCCATCTATAAAGTGAACAACTGAGTACAAATTGAAGAGTACCTTCTGTGCAGAGAAATAAAAGATAATGTCTCTCAGCTTCCTCATTACTTTAGTCACTGTAACTTACACAAAGCAAGTAAAGAGGTCATCAAAATGCTGTGGCAATGTTCCATGTTCATGTTTGCAAATCCAGAATCAGGAACCTCAAGGTCACAGTGTTTGCTGTATTTCTGTTTATCTCACAGATAACCCCTTGTAGAAACCACATAGAGTACAAGACATACAGTCATCTACAGTTTTAGAGCGGTAAGACAGTAAGGCATTTCATGAAGAGCTGCAATTTCCAGAAGCAGTTCACCTGCAGACAACCGAGAGTGCAACACTCATCTGATGCAGAAGGATCCTCAATTACCATTGCTTTCACTCTAGAAATCTCTTGTATTTACTAATCAGAAAAAGGCAGGTAGCTTGAAAGCTCCTGCCAGCAAGCAGATCATGACTGCAGTTAGAAACCCATGACACTCTCTACAAGCCTCTTCAGGGAAGAGAGCTCAGTCAGGCCTTGAGTTTTCCAAAGATCTCTCATTTCAGCCTGTGACATGAATCAGGTCTTTCCAGGGAATACCTACATGCTGTTTCTTCATTTTTCATTTAAATGTTTTCCCATTTAGTAATTCAGTATCACTTTGAAAGTAAGGCTCTAATTTCTATTAGATGCCAAAATTACCTTTACATTTTCCTCTCTAACCTAATCTTTCCTGTGCACTTTATACACCATCTAGCGCTACAGAAATCCCTAAACAAGCTCTTCCCCCAAGGTGTAAGAGACTAAAGGAAAAAACCACCATATATCCTTACCTCTTAGAATGAATAATTATTGCAAAAGGACACTCTTAAGCTTATGAAGAACAGTAGTTTCAAAGTATAAAATTATATAAATTACAGTCTTTTCATGATTATTTTTGTCTAAAGGTGGAGCTCCTCTAGAAAGGAGGTTGATCATTAAAGATAGAATTGAGAGACAACTCTGCATAATTATTTTTTCTGTCTTTTAAGGCCCTTTAGTACTCATTTTTCCAGTCATGAAATGCATATCATATGAAAAAATGATCAAATAGGTGAGAGTGCTTTTTCTTGCCTTACAGCAACATCCTAAATGAACCACCCAGCACTATTTGATTCTTCACCTTAACTAAGAAACATATGCATCTCAGACTTCTTCAATCCACAAAAAACCTCATTACACAGTATCCTGCTAAACATGATCCAGAGAAATAGATAAAAGTCATTACTTCCCGTCTGTCCCGTTCCAGTTTTCCCTATTTTCCTGCTGTCATCTCATCCACTTACATTATGAAAACATAAATATCTACTTTTTAGGGGTATTATATTATTTTTGCATAAATAAAAGGACATCTTGAGAGAAAGCTTCACCAGGAATCTAAAAGGAAAACCTATAGCTTCTGAGTTTTCATAAGGGTAAGTCACATGAACTGTCAGTTTGAAGAATGGTTTCACATTTTTGGAAGGAAACAAAAGCACTACGTCCTAGCTAACGATTTATTGAATGAGTTGATCTGAAATGATGATCCTTCTATTAAACGTTAAAATTTCTTCTAATAAATATTTTATTAGCTTGCAAACTCTGTTCCATATACACAATCACACAACTACTATACCTGTGTCCTGTAGATACAACAATAGTCTACTGGAAAATTTATAGGCTATGGCTCGAAAAGAAAATAATTTCTCCCCAGAGAAAAATGCAGTTGCAATTGTGAATGTATTAAGGGTATGAATGAGGCAAATGGTCAGGTTTTGCTTTTCCACTTAACAGGCTTGGGGGAAATGTTATCTGTTTGGCCCGAGTCTAACAGCGCCACTATTTTCCCAGGCAAAGCAAACTCCTCTGGAGCTGTTCTAGCCGCGAGTCAGGCAGGCTGGGACTAAGCTGCTGTTCCCTTCTAGGTCCTAAAGACACAAGGAAAGGCAGACAGCAGGGGACGGATGCAGTATCCCCCCTGCCACTGAATGACCCAGGGCCACAGAAAGCCCTGTGTGAGGCTCCCAGGTGGTGAGAGAACCATCCACCAAGTCCCCCTTTACATCTGCGAAAGATACAGTCCATGTCCAACAAGCCTTCTCTGCAATAAAGTGTGGGGCACAACTATGCTCAGTTCTTGATTTACATGAATATACAGCTTTGATGACAATGGAGATACCTTGGCTGCAGAACTGAGTGGTTTGACAGAAGACCTTACTAGAAGTAGTAAGATAGACTTTATATATGTTTTATGCTGCTACTGTAGAGTGCATTCACTAAACAGTACACTTACAAAACCTAGTTCAAGAACGGTTTTTCTAACTTTGAAGTAGTGCCAATTACACTGTAAAGGTGCACACTGAAGTAAATTAGAAGTCTGTTGCTACAGATTGTATTCTTCCTTTTATACAGTATTTGTTAATATATATTTTATAATAACCAATAGAATTATGTTTATATAAATATCCTAAATGAAATCAGACATTAATACCGTCCTTACATTTTATGCTTTGAACTGCACAACCATGGCATGGTTTTGGTCATTGTTACAGGCGAGCAAGTCTGGTATTTCAGATGAAACACAGTATGTAGTCGAGATGTGTCAGCTGCCACTCTGTGAGTAAACATTTCTGATGGACAGTGTGTTAACAACAGATTTTTACTCATGACATTGCATGATAGTTACAAAAAGTTAACCTGAGTGTCAGAGATAACACCAGTGAGAACTGCTGGTGGAAGTGATGCAGGCTGGTATGTTTACAGTGATTTCTGTCATGTGCCTCCGCCATTCACTCTGCAAGGGAGAAGCAAATATGATTTGAACAACTCCTCATAGGGACTATGGTGGAAGCATGGAGCTATTTGATCTGAGGGGCAGGACTCACACTGAAGCAACAGCTATCAAGGAAGGTTAAGCAATGCAATATTAAATTCATAACTCTGCGGTTAAACTATTAAATACATGCAGCTTTGCCTCAAGTGCTAAGCACATTAATTTATACTGTCATTTATGTGCCCTTTTAAGGGGATACTTGTTGAGGTGTCTTAGATTAACAGACAGTAAATGACAAAATGTTTATCAGTCCATACAACAAAGGCAGAACAAGCAATAGTATCTGCAGTTTAAGTTTCTCCCTGCACAGGCTGACCTCAGACTGGGCCAGAAGAGACCCTTCCAAGACAGGGCCACCATTTATCTTCTAGAAACACTCACCCTTCAGTTTCCCTTCTGTCACAAGGAGAAGGCGTATCCAACTAGAATATGACTGTTGTGATACTCTGCTCCACTTGTCACTCTTGACAACTGAAAATAACACGAGTATCTAATAAGCAATTATCTTCCTGCCAAAGACCTGGAGTCCCAAAGCTTGGTGTGTTACACCATACGGAATTACGGGTGATTATATAAAGAGTTACGTATTCATATGCTAACAAGTGCCATGAGACACCCATGAGAAGAGAAGACGACACTGGTCTATTTTTCTTCCCCATGTCTGTCACTATAGAATGTAAATTCTGACCGGCAGGTTGCAGTGTCCTCAGGACCACCCAGCAGCTCTGGGTGATGTAAGACCATGATCCAAATTCTTAAAGAGCAGTTTTATTTTTCTTGAATCCAACAACTCACAAATAAGATACGTTTTTGCATAAAGTGTGGTTAAAGAAGCTGCCCTATTTTCTTTCCTGAAGAGATGTTTCCTAGTACAAAATGGGACTTGGAAATTTCAGCCGCTTTCAGTATTATTGTACACAGAAAAAACCTAATCAAACGTACCCAGCGATTCCACCTGAGAAAACACAAACTTCCTACATGTTACAAACTCACACTTTTAAAATTTATTATGCCACTATCACCTCAGGCTACTCTGCACAATCTCACTGCCTCCAGTTGAATCACACTGATTTATGCCAGTTGAAGAGATAGCTAGTCCATCTTCAATGCCACAATTATAATTTTCAGATTTTGATAAAAATGTAACAAATTTAGAAGACTGCAGGAAGTATAAAGTCCACTGCCTAGCATATTAGGGAATAATTTTATTCTTAACAATTGCAGCAATGTATGCTTCTGGTTATGGAAGTGTGCCAGGAGTGCTACAATTAGGGTTGTGCTGTCACTTCAATTACAAACCCAATTTTTTGAGGGTTTACTAAAACTCCAGATTAAAAAGAAAAGCTTGCTGCAGGCTGAAATGTTTTGTACAAGGTTTCCAACATTCTGAAAAAAATTAATCAGGTGCTTCAAATGTTAGAATTTAAATGTGCTTGAAGAGACAAAACATTAAAAAAAGAACATTTAGTTCTGAATTCTCAGCGCAAAGCAAGTTGCTTCCTGGTTCCTATCAGAAATACTACGCAGAAGCATGACAGCAGATTATAGAAGCAGAAAGGAGGAATAAGGAAAACAATCCCAAATGTTTGGGGGTTTTGTGTGTTTTGGGGGTTTTTTTTTGGTTTTGGGTTTGTTTTTTTTTAACCACCAAGCAATTTTGTAACTGGGATTGGCTAGATCAAAAAGACACAGTGACCTATGCAATTTTACGGAGGGAGGAACAAACCACCTTTTTTAAAAGTGAAAAGTAGGGCAAAGACCACACAGACAATGTCGGCTTCCCTCACTTGAGTGAGGGATGAGCCCGAGGTGTGACAGTTTTTACATGCACACAACGTAGTCCATGGTATTGGCAGCTAGTGTCAACATGCCTCAGACCAAGTTTAAACCAAAAATAATGTAATAGAAGATGTGCAAAGCTCAGTGTGGGCTGCAAAATTCAAGTAAGCAGACAGTTTTATATGGAGATGATTATTTTGCCATGAGGTCTTTGCTGAAAACACTGTATCTGAATAAGACAGTTCTTTAAAACCGTCACACTTAAATTTGCATTCACACTCCTGACTGCAGTGTGGTCTTACTGTCCAAGGCTGAAGACCATTAGTTAAACAGACAAATAGTACCACACATTGCATAGTAGTGGTTTCTTCATGCTGTCTTTGCTCTCTTTTGCAAAGACTTCTTACAGAGAAGGGATATCTTTTGCCCTGAAAATTTATTCCTTGATCTCTCATGCTGGCAGGCTGGTGACACTGACACCTCTTTGCTATTGAAACAACTATAAAACACATCCATGCAATACAAACAGACCCTTGTTTCTGCATCTCTTGCAGCTTAGAAAGTTCCAGGTCCCACACATTCATTTTTGCCAAATTGGCAGTTGCTAGGAAGCAAAAGAAAAATGCTGGCAATGGTTCTGTGGGACTGGGGAACATGCAGGCGGTTTTCCTGCAGCACAGGAAACAGACGGGAATTTTCAAATGACTTTCCAGGCCAGAGACATCCAGGGGTGTCTGCTAATACGGAAACCAAAGTAACTGCAAGGGGATGATGGGAATGGGCTAAACAATAATGACGCAGCTTTTGTAATGAATTTAAATTGGACACCTTGATTTACTTACCTACTGTAGTTGAAGTTTCTATAGAGGCAGTTAGTTAACCACTAGCCTGCACAGCCTATCACTGCACAGAGGCAAGTTTTTACATGGGAAGTAGTCAGCCTGAGCTGAAATACAGAGAGATAAATTGCAATAGGTAATTTCAATTAAAGACTCCTATAATACATGAGAAACAGTTCAAGAACTGTTCAGAAAATAGCCCAACATTGCACTGCTGCCACACTTTACCAGCAGTTTCTTCTTACACATAGGAAAATGGCACCAAGCAAAAAGACTGTCAGAAACCTGCAAGGTTAAAGGTACACCAATAAATGGAAAGGTCAAAAGCCTATTTTTACAGAGCACCGAGTCTAGCTATTTATTGCTTTGTACTTTTGGGAGAGGGGAGTTGTAAAAAACCATAATCTGATACCAAGACACAAGATCAAGCAAGTGTATCTAGACTGCAGTTTTCTGAAAGATTCTCCTCACACAATAATGAAAAAAAAAAAATCACACGGGCAACTGCTCTTGGTAGCAAACAAAGTGCAACTGGATTCTGCCCATTGAAGCTAATAGCAATATATCACAGTGGTGAATTCTTGCTCTTTAAAATATATGATTTAAACATGTAAAAAATGCTTCCAAGTTCCCATTAAATATGCTGTACATAATGTACTTTTTATCTTTGATCACACCATACAGTAATCGATTATACCCAGCCCTCTACCAGCAGGAGCCTTCTTCATTCCAGCTGACCAATTCTTGCAAGGAGGTCCATCAGGGCTCTCAAAGGCAGCCATAAGCTTCACACTCTGCAACAGCAGAAATTTTGCTCAGGGTGTTTAAGGATCTGCAGGATTTCTTCCCCTCTTCACTTCCTCCATGGTGCTCATTTATAGTAAAATAGGGAAAATGCTGTTGGCAAGAAGATATAGGAATGATTTCTGTCTCTTACTACTTTGATGATTCCCCTTAGGGGACACAGAACAAAGAAAATCAACACTGGCAGTAGCAAGGAAGATCCAAAAGTCTCTTTTAGGGCAAAGGACACAGGTTGTGAAACAGCTCTCTTCTTTTGGATTTATTCAATACAATTCAATTGTAAACTCCATGTATCTGATCGCACCTTCTTTTATGTTCCTACAGTGCCTGACGCCTCATGCAACAGGGCAGCACACGACCTCTACTTCTGACAAACACCACAGAGGAAAACAAAAAGTAATCCTCTCCTTCCCTCAATAAATAGTTACTGCAAAAGGCAATTAGAGGAATTTTCTTCCTTCAAGAAATACCAATATTGGTCTCAAATTCAGGGATGTTTGTAGAAATTCACCAAGAATTTCCCATCTGTAGTGAAACTTAACCATTTTAACAGTATAAACATTAAGTACCTTCCTTATCCAGGCTTAACCTGAAAAAATATAGGCAAGTAATACAGGCAATTTTACAAAAAGCAGCAATTGTCTGAAGTCCACATTGTTTTCTTGTTAGCTCTTGACCAAAAGACACTCATTGTCTAACACATAACACAGGACAAGCTAACCAGTGAAGCAGGGTGATTCATGGAACCTCTGATCTTGCAGAGTTCTGTATTTGCAACACTTCCGGAAAACTGAAGCCTGGAAGTTCAGGAAGACTGTTTGCTGGACTTTCAGCTCTGTGACCCGTATGCAGAAATGTTGTACCACATCTGACATCTGAAACCTGTGATTATTTACTAGATACACTGTACAGCAAAAAGTCCTTTCCAAAAATATAAGAAAAAATTGGTTTGGGGAAGCTGTCAGCTTTTTAACTTAGAGCACCAACATCACCAGCATATACTTCTCAGTCAACTAGTGCACCAGGAAAGGCCAGGCTGGAGTGGAATATGTTGCACAGTTCCCGATTCTTTTTGGTCCTCAGTGAGACCTACTGGCATAATTTAAAGCAGGTCTCCATAACATCATTAGCAGATAATTTATTTCTTACCTATTTTCAAAAGCAAGGATACCTGATCCAAGAGTCTTCACAAGTTTTGAGGAGCACCAAAGTTAACTAGAAGGTTGACCAATACAACAGTGTTGAGTCAGAAAACCCCCTTAATTTACAGTGGTATACAACGCAGGATGAATAATTCAACTTGTAAGCTCATCCCCTCACATCTGTCTGTGTGTGTGCACACATACGCAAGCATGCTTACACACATGAAAAATGAGTCCAAGACACGGGGCTACTTGAAAAACAAAAGAATGTTCATGTTTTGGCAAAATACTATTTTGCTTTTACTGGCATGTAAGACCAGGCTGCACTAGGCATATTTTAGCAATAATGATCAAAGCACAGGCTTCCCCTGAAGATTAATGACTGGCTACGAGGATAGTTTGAGGTCTGTTTACCCCAGCTGGTCCTTAATTCCCAGGAAAAGCATCTGCAAAGCTTATTATTGCTATAAACTTAAGATGGAGGGAGGGGTTATGCTGTTTCAAATGATATGTACACTGACTTTTTAGAGACTTAGCGTCTTGTATATTAGCCAGACTATTTAAACCGTCTCTTAAAGAACTATTCATCTTGAAAGTAAATAACTTCATACTTCTATAGCAGCACACTTCATGTAAGCACTGCAAACTCCTTTACAACCAATTCATTAAACCCCCCCGCCTGCCTCTACGGCAAGTGAGGAAAGAGATATACAAGGATCATTTCGCTCTTCATTGAAATACAGCTACATCTGGGTGAAGAATGAAAGCTATTTAACAGCAGACAGAACTCCTACGTAATATTTAGGACAGAAAGCAAAGAATACCATATTTACTTTAAACTGAAGAGGATTTAGCTACATAGAAAGCAACTGCTTGACCTAACAGAAGCTAATGTGTAACACTCTTGGAAAATATGCATGTGGTTTTTCAGACAGATTGTGAATCTCTTATCCACACTGCTGAACAGCTACTCAAAGGAATAATTTCACTGATTTAATGGAGGAACAGTTCCAGCTTGAGTAAGTAGTTTCCAACCTGAATCTTATTTATCACAGTGGTCAAGAATGTCATGGCTCACCAGAAGTTTACAAAAGCCTGCATTTAAGATAGAAATGTTATTCCTTAAAATATATGGAATTTTTGGTTATGATAAACTTGCATCTTAAAATATAAAAAACAAACAGCAAAGATAATATGCTAAGCTTAAATTCACATCAAATTCTGGATTAATAGTAACTGGCCCAAGGAGGGGCTATGGATTTTAAGTTATTGTAATGTGGCAACCAACTGACAGGTTAGATTCAAATCTTGAAGGTGTTTCATTTAATTGTATATACGTTAGCAATCGTGTTTAGACTTGCAGTAGGCTATATACTATACTTTCCTGTATATTTTCCCACAGACGTAATCTAAACAACAACAAAACAAGTTGTTTTTAGCATCATTATGGAAAAAAATAATAGCTGGATGTTCCAAATTAAGCATGTGATTCAAACAGTCTCTTTATAAAGCATGAATAAACTAAACAGGATTAATTTATTAAGACTCCAGTGATCGAAAGCCTATTGAGGGCTAGCAAAAATATGCAAATCCCATTCAAAGCCACAAATACGAAAAACTCATTTTCTAAAAAAATCTTTACCTTTCCTTGCATACATAAATCTGCTTTGCTATGTAGAGCAAGATTCAGAAAAGTGTGCAATAGTTTTACCACTGAAACACTCTTCTTCTGCTTGCATCCTACTGAATTTTCTGTATCTGTCACTCCGTTTCAAAAAGACAGGTATAATAATTAATACAACCTCAATTTAGGTCACTAGATTCTTCATTATCAGTTTATAAGGTAAGAGTAGAACAAGTGAACCCAAACAACCCAGTGGAAGATAGTGTAAACATGTATATTTCTAATTATTTATTCACAATACCTGAAACAGAGCTCTCAAAAGATGCATTAAATTTCCTCAAGTGCTGCACTCACTTTGGAAAGATACAAGTTTGAAAGATCCAAACATTTTTGGAAAACCAACTTCCAGCATGTCTCAATTTATGTGTGCGCTTAGACTCTTTCTTATAATTAAAAGGGCATTTCAAACTACGAGCCCATGAGCTTTCTGCAGCTAGTAGGAATGATCCTTCTGCTCTACGACAACTTTTAGCTTGTTCCAACATATCTTCTAAATGAAGGCATCCATAAACGGAAAAGAAGCTGATCTCACTTTTGCAGGCAGGTGTGATGCAAAACAGCAGAGTAGTCTGGTGGTTAGACACCCATACCTATACTTACTGGGAAAACACTCTTTGGACATTAGAAATGGCCACTGCCTGATCATGACAAGACATGAGTAACGTAATTCATAAGCATAGTAACACATGGTATTTCTAGTCACACACGCAACTGTGAAGGCTATGAAGGATAACAAAATAAAAGCTTTTGTTTATGAAAGATGCTGATTTTTATGTTTTTACAAACATACCACATTTATGTAAGATGCTGGGTAGGCTGACATTATTTATTAGATTAGCACATCATTGTGTGATCTTACACTACATCACTTCGTTCATTTCCTGTTTTATACATATATAATGAATCCATGTAGCTTTTTTTTTTTTTTTTTTTTAACTTGGCCTTGTATAGCTGAGCCATTTTCTCTGGCTTCAAGCTCCCTCCAGATGTCCTGACTAGTCCAAATCTACATAATTTTGAGAAAGACTACCTATGATATTGTGATCCTCTTTTTGGTTTTGGGGTTGCTTTTTTTTTCTTTTTCATTTTTACTACTGGTATGTTGTTTTAATAAAGTCTTATTGGCTCCATATTCCACACTACTCCAGACAGTTACAGCGTATGAGCTCAGATGGTACTATATGAGAACACAAAAAGACAAAGATAAGATTATACAGAGATTCCAACAAATATAACTGAAATCAAGTGACCTGGTAATCCAAACAGATTCAGACAGCAAAGATAATCAGCAAGATAATCCACTGAGTAATACATATTTGATACCTAAGTCTTCACTGCTCTTTAGCTTCTATTGCATCAGGTATATCACCTAGACCTGCACAAAGTTAATATAAAGCGATGCCAAGACAGACTTCAGTGTACCAAGAAAGGCACCAGAAAAGCAGCTACTTCACTGCTTTGGAGCAGGTTAATGTGGGATCCAAATACAATTCTAGCTGCAGAACATCTTAGGAAGCATGATAATGTCAGCAATGTTTCAAAACACAATCCTGCCCTACATCTCAGAAATGACTGCAAATTTCTAAACACATTTGACAAAGCATCTCTAAAACCAGTAGTTTCACAGATGTTCCTGGGTGTATAAACTGATTTGTAGCATTTTTATCATACATCCAGGTACGTTAAGATGAAAAGAACTACTCGGCTGTCAGTGTGAGTAATTGTGTCTGGCAAAAAAATTCCAATATAAATACCTCACTAACAGCAAAATGCTACTTTTTTCCCCCCTTTAAAATAATTGCAAACTCGATAAACTGGGGGGGGGGGGGGGAAAAAAAGGAAAAATAATTTAAATATGGGTTGAAGGACAGCAGGATTGATTCTTCACATCCTGTTACCAGATTTATCCTAATACAAATCAAAAAAATACCACCCCTGACTTCAGTGAAAATACCCTTTATTCCTAGGAATGTCATTCATACCTAAATCCACCAAAATGCACTTCCCAATTTGGAACTTATTTTTTATGAAACAGGCTGCAATTTCAGCATCAACTGGATAAGTCAGAACTTATTCAAGCATAGATATCACTGTGAGCTCTGAGCTCTTACAATATTTTTAAAGCAAGTAGTATTTTAGAAAACTGGATTGCAGAGTGCAGTTCAATTCACTTTGAAAATACACAACTTTTATTGAAAATAATCCAATTATCATCCAAATAATATGTATGGCCAAAAGAATAGAACTTTACCCATACGACTTTATATACATCATGCTGTATCAGAACATTTTTAGATACTAGATATGTTTATGCTTAACACTAACAGCTTCTATTCTACCATCATAAAAGCACAATCACATTTATCATTATGCTTTAAGGAACTGAAGCAGGAAAAGCAATTTTATGCTATAAATGGGACCACTGCTTTTGTATTAAACTTGTGCGAGTTGGGGTTATGCCTTAATTTACTTCTTGAGAGAAAATTAAGAACACTGGGAAAACCAACAATGTTCAGGGAGTTGCTTCCAATAAGAGTAATAAATATTGCTTAAGAGACAATAATTTAATCCATTCTGTCAAAGAAACAACAAACTTGTTTCACTTCGTTAACATTTATTATATGGGGCCATTTTGACAAAAAATACACAGTACTCATTTTTTTCCAACTACTATAATTATTGAATATTTACTTTCTTCTATCCTGACACAGTTAAAGAATAAAGTAAATTTAAGTACCAATAAAGTGCTTGTAAACCTATACAAAAACTTAGCTTCCAGATTCAAAAAGATGCCGAACCACAAATACAAAATTCTTACATTTGAGCTCTGTTAGCTGTCCAAACTGTCTTTAGTAAAGAAAGTTAGTTCCCTACTTTCTTCATCTACTGTACCCGTTACATTTATTTGCAAATGAAGGACAAGAAAGTACATTTATTTAAATGTTATTTACAAGCACCTTCGATGTGCCTCCAGTGTAATATATCATCAGTGCAGTCTTTGATTTAATTGTTGCCGTCATTCATTTTTGTGCACTAACACATGTAGGAGTTCCAAATGCCGAAATACTCTTGCCTTTTTTTCTTTTGTGCTACATACCAGATTTTGTAACCTGTGTCAAGCTACCTCCGATGCTTACAACTTGTGAACAGAGGCCAACAATGAGCCTCCCCAGACACTAAATCATAATCTTCATGTTTTTCGTATTTCACATTCTAGCCACAGTTTCAACATCCATACCCCGTGACATTAGGGAAGGATAAATCAACGAGGATGACAGCTCCCTTGTAGAGACTGGTACGGCCCTGGGATCTGCCACACCCAACACCCACAGCTTCTGCCAGATGTCTTGAAGAGTTTTGCGGTATTAACCCCTTCAGGAGTAACTAAGGGGTTTGTGCTGAACCTTTTTTAACTAATTACTCTATTTTTATTTTTTTTTTTGTAGAAAGAGGAAAAAAAGAAAAACACAAAAAATCCCTTGATCCAGCTTAAAAAAAAAAAAAACTTTGACTAGTTAAAAGACAGATAGTGAGCTATCAGTGATCATTAGCAAATCAGTCCTTGTATTTCCTTAAAAACAGGAATTAAAAGAGTAAGCATTATACAACATTCCTTCTTTCATACCGTGCTGTGGTCCCACATGTATATCTAAAATGACACAGTAAAAATTTCAAAACAGTTTTATGTCCACTTTTTCAGACCTAGGACACTGCTTTACCGTCCTGGAATTAGAATGCCCACTAAGTGCCCTTCAGCCAAACAGACTATTCAGGCCTTAAATCAACAGGATTTCTAATCCAAAATCTGTACAGTAAACTCTACAACTGTTTCTCTGGGTCTGATCTGGCCCCAGGGACATAAATTTGCATGTAACTTCCAAGTTTGTGTATAGTCCCTCGGCTTAAAGTTGCACATGTGCTTAAGTACTTTGTTCAGTCTGGGTCTAAGACAGCCACTTTAAAATGAAAACAGAAGCCACGTAAAGAATAACACTGTTAAAAACAATTTTCCTCTGTAAATATTGTACCCAAGGAAAAAAATATAACAAAATAAACAGACTGATTCCTAAAAGCAACAGTAGGTAAACAGCAGCTAAAAAGCCATCAGCCAATATTAATGCATGCCACTTCACATAAAAGGGCAGAATCAATTTTATTTAAAAATAATAATAAATTTGAACTGTATCAAAGACTATTTGTACGCTACTGCAGGTAAAAGTATCTCTGGATATAAACAGCAAGCAAGTGGTCACAGCTCTCAGACTGGCCCCTATTCTTCACCTTGTTTATTTTGTAGTTATCTAGTTATCTAGGAAATTTCATTTGTCTCTCCTATACAGTGTGTTCACCTCTTCAGTTTGTGTGTGGCTTTTCATAAAAAAAAAACCCTCAGTAGAAAATATTGCAAGGCTAGCACTATTGACAAATGTGCTTATGAATATTGTACTTCCTAAAACTACTTCTGATTTGCTTTCTAATGGGCTAGGATTCAAGTTGAACATCAGTATTTCTTTAAACAGTTACAAAGAATACATATCAGGTTTCCATCATTTGTGGAAGAAATTACACTGAAAGTAATAGTTATTTCAGCTGTTGTTGAAAACAAACAGTAAACAGTGTTGAACTTCATCAGAAAAAATTAACATGTCTGCAACTATTTTTCATTTGGGGAACATGCCACTAATAATGTTAAAAACACTTAAAGTAACTATCCACAGTTCACAAGAAAAACTCAGGTGCAGTTTTTATAATTTAAATTAATTGCTCATAAATATCAACACTGATGGGCTGAGGGCTTGTTCTCATTTATTAACATTTCAAGACGGAGAATTAATATTTCGTTGTATGGTTTGCACCAATATCCTGAGAAGAACTTTCTTCCCCAAGTTTGTTCTTTATACGTGTGTTATATGAGTTAAAGGGTTAAGTAACTATTATATTCTAAAGAGCAAACTGTTTGCCTTAGAGCCATCTCCTCCTTACTCCTGATGAATTGCATGACACTTCATGTATCATACATTACTTTTCACTAGGAAGTAACATTTGGTTCCAGTCATGGTGTAAGATCTGACTTTGGAAGTGTGAAGCAATATTGAATAGAACAAAAAAAATTAAAGTATGTCACATCTGCTAAATAGTCTATACCTAAATGACCTAAATAGTGATTTACTCATTTATAAATGCGTGTTTGTACTTAAAAAATGGGTATAGAAGTATATAAAGAGAAATTCTATGCATACTAAGATAAATAAAAGACCAACTGTGAGACTCAATATTCTGAGAAGACACTTTTCTGTACTAGAATGAAAGAAATGCTAATGTTATTGAGGGCTTTGCACTAAAAATGTTTGTTATACAGAAGCTAAACACAAGCATAACACTTGAAGTTATTTTTAAAGAATTATTGCAAACAAGATTTAAGTAGGAACAGTCTAACAAGTAGCTGGCAGAAACCAACATCAGTTTCATCTCAAAGGCACAGTATTGATTCAGAGGACGTGAAACTCCTGCTTGGAACAGCAGCAGTAAAGCAAAAGTAAAAATAGTGGCATTGGCTTCTGGTTTATATTTTTTTTGTCACAAAACATTTAGATACTTATTTCAAACACAACTGTGGGTGTGTTGTCACTTGTGTGTGTCAGAACTTGCTCAGGAAGTACAAAGACAAAAAAAAAATTCTACTTGCCAGTGCTTAACTTTTTCAGGCTATTCAAAAGCCAAATTAATGACTTCTGCAAAAATCTCTATAAAAGTATAAAAGTATAGTATCCAAAGATACTATGTTAGCTTTGTGAACTAAAATATTTCAATAAGGACTTCAGAGCAGTTTACAAAACTTTGCAAGTATTACACGAGACAGCAAACCAATCTTTTATAATTAAAAGAGGTTTGAAGTTTTTATTAGTCAGAGATTGAACTTGAATAGTTAGGCTTACAGTTTTCTGTTAATTTTAAACATATTTTCTCTTGCTGTCTTCCTTCCTAGCAAAAGCTATGCTAAATGGATAAGATTTGTATAACCCTGCACCACATTACTTACTTATCAAGCTGTGTGTTTCAGGATATAAATGTCCCCTTCTGTAAAATGATTCAAGCTACAGAGACTAAATTCAGGTGAACAGGCTGTGGAACGGTGTGCTGCTCCTTTGTGGAGGGCAGCTCCTTCCATCAACTATGCATCTGATGCTTCTATGATGGAGTACTAAAGGAGGAATGTGATTTTAAAAAAAAAAAAATCAGCAGACAATGTCTGGCCACTGAGGAAGGAGGACCAGGTGGTGAAAGCACAGCTGTAGGTTGGAGGTTCTGCTCCTGTGCTTGGCCCAATCCCCTCTGGGATCTTAGGCAAACTGATCACAAGATGTTAGGGGTTTCATGTGCAGCTCCCACTGCCAGTGCTTCACACCTCTGAATCATCAGTGCACTTTCCTCCCTCTCTTCTGCGGATGGGAAAATGAATGCTTCCTTACCACAAAATACAGCAAGGGTTAATTCATAAATATTTATAAAGTGCTTGAGACTGCAGACACTCTTGACTGCTGGGTATGCAAGGACTGAACATGAATTTTAATCAAAATACCTCTGTTAGATGAACGAAGTGGCCAGTGTAACAACAGGTACCAGAATAAAGAGGAGAAAGGAGGCCTTTTTTGAACATACTGTGTTCAGAACATTTAGATGGTGTAAAAGAAGAAAAAACAAATTGCTCTTGTTGTGGGGAACTGAGGACAAGAAGCATGCTTAAGTCACAGACTTTAGGGAAGACAGGGTGGATACAAACAGATGTGCCAAAGCAGAAGGGTACAGAGCTCAGGAATGTAGATATCTGAAACAACAGCTGTCAGCAAACAGCTACAAAATACATTTACAAAACAGAAGTCTGATCTCTTCCCCCATTCACTTATTTAACAGCCTGTTTATTGTTACCAATAAGCCCAGTGAGGTGAAGATCTGATGTGTGAAGTTCCTTCTACAGGCTCTGCCCTTTAAATGCTATCGTATAGCAAATGAACAGAGTTCTATGCGTTTTACTTCAGGTTTTTTTTTCTTAAGTGAAAAATAACATTAAAATAAATGTCGAAAAAAATCCCAACAATACAAGGTTACAAAGTTGAAACTTCCCCTGTTCCGAAATGCCAAAGGGCTTGAATGTATGTGCACATCACAATTTGGTTTTATGTCTTACAGTATGATTATCCAATTATTCCACTAAAAAGGACAAAAGACATATCAAAGATCCCCAATAAGTCAGCATTACCCTCTATGTGTGCTGAGTGAATCACGTCCCCTGGAAGGCACATAATGATAAATGATTAAATGACTACTATAATGCAGAAAGTGGCCAGATTAAGATTGTCCAGGCTAACAGCATTCCTAATTTGAGAACCAGGCTTTGCAGCCTTTTCTTTTTCCTTCCCTCCTCTCAAACACATCACTTTTTGCATTAGCAAGATAGTCACATATTTGGGATCATCGGTGGCATCCATAAAGTGCTCAGAACCTACAGCCAGTCTTCTTTCCCACCTAACAATTCACTTCACTGAAGACTTCCAAAGCTATCTCTGGCACCTGACTTTGAACAACGGTGTTTTGTGATTTCTCTGTCATAGGTTCTTGTCCAGCTATATGTTTGCACATATAGCTGACAGCCTGCTATGTTAGCCAAAATCATTAAATCCTGCACATTTGTATTTTTGGTTTGCTTTCTCAACCAGAATTAATACCAGCACTCTTTTTCTAATTACAAAGGTTTAAAAATAAAGAGGAGGATGGAAACAGCTACAATGGGGACAGGCAGTGTAAACACCAACAGCTAAAGAAATATCTTTTATCCACTGCTTTATTCACATAAGGCCATAAAAGAGCCAGAAGACTGATGGGGCTTTTTGTTTTGCCATTGAAAAAAAAAAAAAGAGGAGTATCCTTGAAAGATTAAAAAACCCTCACTAATTCAAAACTGCCCTTCAAAGCAGTCATACAGCAACTGAAGAAGTGACCAACTGAAGCACACATCAAATGAAATGGTGTAATTAAGACAATCTATTTCACAGATAAGCAGTTCAATCGTTTGAAGGTAACACATGTGCTGAAATATTTGGCTACAGGAGGAATTGCAAAAAGGGTTCCAGAAGAAAATGTATTAGGATGTAAAGGAAAAAAAAGGATAAAAGCATTTTCACACTTCCCTTAGAGCTGCCTTTTTGGTTTGTAGCGACCTTTGTACATGGAAAGGTCACATTTACCTATGAGTAATAAACATAATCAGAAAGTTTGCTCACAAGAGAGCTCAGCAGGGTTCCAGCCTCTCAGCAGTTGAGAAAGAAACGGCACTCCCAAAACACAACATGGGATGCTTGAATGCAGGAGGAAAGAAACCTTCAACATTAACTCATAACACAAAAACACAGTGTTTGGGTAATTCATTAAAACCTGAGCGTCAAAGCTAAATCGAAGAATTTACCTTAAACCGCAGAATGAGTAAAATGCAACCAGTGGGTCTTCTGGAAGATTCCCAGTGTTAAGCCTATGATATTGCTGTTAATTTTTCAAGTGACTTCTCATACATGCACGTATAGGTCAATAATTTCCTATGACCACAGAAACATGTCCTTTACTGCTATCAAAGTCTTTAAAAGGTAGCAATTAAAGCCATCTAAATGCAGGACGCCTGAGTGGCCTAACAGAAAGGGCAAAAAAACATGCCCTCTGGCAGTTAAAAGAAAAAAAGTCAAAAAAGCGAGGCCAGAAGCAACCTCCAACTTCCCCGGCGCATGGTAACGGGACATGAGGCGTTTCTCCCCGCGCGACAGAGAGGCTGTTTTCCTGCCGAAGCGTCCGCCATGCCCTC
>NW_010549764.1:0-22903 GCF_000687285.1 Phaethon lepturus
GGGCCCTTGCGCCCTCCTTGGCCGGCCGGTCACCCCTCTCTCTGGTTAGGACTGTCTGGATAATGCAAGTGCCGGAGGAGCGAACACTTAATAGATTTCCTTAGGATTTAAGGGTTAGTTAAATATGCCCCTCTCAAAAAAAAAAAAAAAAAAAAAAAGGAAAAGTTTTCTCACTTTTTTGATACAGTACTTCTGTTATCATGATATTAATAATTTCGAGGACACTGTGGAAGACTGTACTAAGCTGTTGCCGTGTCAATTACACAGAGCTATATTTTTGTGCTCATTATTATTCTTGGATGTCTCTAATTTACATCTAAATGTACTGACTAATTTTGATTCAATCATGTCAAAAATGATAGGTCATGTGTGGGAGGAGATGACAGTCCTACCATCAGGAATTGCCAGAATGTGAATTCCTCGGGGCAATGATTTAATGCCCAAGTCAAGCAGTGCTGTCAGAATTGGAGGCCAAATTATGACACATTATGCTGTACTATGGACTTGCACATACAATACATATGAAAAAAGTGACTGAGATTGGAGTTATTAAACCACGCTTTAACCGCTGCTACATTTTCCTTCTCGTTCTCACTCTCTCCCCCCCGCCGTCTTTTTTTTTTTCCCCCGTGCTCACCGCATTTGTTCAGAGGTACTAATAAGGGTACAGAAATCTCTTCTGTAACAACCAACATCCCAAGCCATTCTGAAGAGCAGCCTGTGATTAAAGTGGGTGATAAAATAATGGCACTTGATGTACATTTCTGCTTAGCCTTTCTTTAAATCATTTACATTTTTTTAGCAAGCTACATGTCAGCTAGATGTTCTGTGAAAGGGCAGGGCCTATTCATTCCATTGTGCTTTTTTCCCAGGATTTTTTTTTCTTTTAAAAGGAATCCACTGTCTCTGGGTAAACTTGCTGAATATCCTTCAGCAGCTCCGGAGCAATCCATGGGAACTGATTTGCATATTGGATAACTCATCCTAATTATTGCATCCTATTTGCCCTTTCTTAGCTTAAGGGGATTTATCTGACAGAAGTGAGTTGTTTTATTTAAAGAAATGTTTGTTTTCCTACCTGGCCTTTTACTACGGGGGGAGAAGCTGCAGAGCTGTTTATCATGAACGCTGTATGCGCAGTTCATTGCATATTCTTGTTCAATTGGTGCTGTGATTAATGTCTTAAAATTCTTGGTTGGAATTACTGTGAAGGTGTCGAATTCAGTGATCTTGTGCTTTCAGACTGCTATTATATGTTCATCTATTGTAGTCCTAAAATAATGCAATCAGAGACTTACTATGATATAATTGATAACTGAGTCAAAATAATTGTGGTTTTTCAACTATATAGAATGACCTTAAAAACCCTTGAGATTTCAAAATAATTTGTGTGAGAAGTTGTGCTGATTGATTTTATTGGCGTAGGAGTGAATGATTTTTACATGCACATCTCAGTTTTGGAATGTTTAAGTGAAATCCTTAGTCTTTTTTGAGATATTGGAGATGAGCAAAAGGGAAATTTTTGTGTACTGTAACAAATACAACATTTTAAGCATTGCTTGAGAACAAAGCTCTAAGAAAACCAGCTGACGTTTAAGCCTATAAGCTGATAATGGGCACTGGGAGGGAGGGCCATTCCTGAACTTGGAGAAGATTGGTTTGATTGTCACCAGATTTGGATCATTTGGATGAAGTGCAGTGACATTTTCAGAGAAGATTTGGAATCCTGTTTATAAACCTTGAGGCTTAATATTCACAGAGTCCCAAATCCTGAGAAGTAAGTCTCTTCCCAAAGCAGATCTGCCCTTCTGCAGACACGTGGCTTGTGTAGTTCTTTCCTTACCTCCATGGGATCATTAAAATTCACAGTGTCTCAACTTTCTCAGTCGGCTGGGGCTGAATGCCAGCCTGGGGACTGTCCCCACACCCAATGTGGCTGTGGCCGCTCGTAGCTCCAAATACCCGACCATGTGCTGGAAGTGTAAGAGGTTTCCAAATGGCTTTTGTGCTCCATGTGCTGTCCTAACAACTGTTCCTGATCTCCTTTGAGGCCACGGGAAATGAAGCAGCAGGATGGATGGACTGCATGGGCCAAATCTGTCAGTTGGATTGATCAACCCAATTTACATCATTGCAATGCAAGTGACAATTGTTGTGGCGCTAGGAGAGTGTGTTACACCTACTCTCATGGAGGTGAGATGAGCACCCAATGTACTAAACAGCAGAGAAAGGTCCCTCTGTCTTCTGGGAGAGTTCTCAGGCAGTTGGGATGGTTCCCAAAGTCTCAGGATTTTTGATGTGGTTGTTGATGTCTGTGCCAAAGCTGCGATGCTGGATGCTCCAAAGGGTAACACAGACAGCAGTAGAAATGAAAAATCCAATCAAGTTCCTCTTTCACAGGGGCCACTTTGGGGAAAGAGGAGTAGAATTTGTCAGGACTTGGAAGGAAATGAGCGAGAGGTTGTACGGATTGGATCGGATGTTGGGTTTGTAAGAGGCAACAAGGAAAGTCTACAGCTCTGATTTCACTTCTGCAGGCACGCAATCGAAATTCCTCCTTGCACTGACAGGGAGTAGAAATGATCTGCAGCCAACTGGATTTCATACTTCAGTCTGCATTTCCCTGAACGTGGAGAGTTCCTATCCCTGATAATTAAACTTCAAAGCTAACACCTTATTAAATGAATAAAGCTATTATTCCAGTCTGTTTGGCCACAGAGTCAGTTGGTTGACATAGTGAAGGAATTAAAGAGGGCTGTAAACTTAACTGTTTTTCAAACAAAAGCAATGTTTTAGAAAATGCAGCAAAATCATCAGGAGTACCTTAATCTCATGATGTCTGCAGATTCTTCTGTGTGCTTGAATGTCTCTCTTCAGTGCTTAGGAAAAATATGAACTAACCCAGCTTTCCTGGCTTCTGCTGGTCATGAGCTTACTGAAAATCCAGGACTAGCAGCTTCATTTCAGTTAGCAGAGGGAAAGCGAACAGCTGACAGGGACCA
This sequence comes from Phaethon lepturus, assembly GCF_000687285.1. Classification (NCBI taxonomy): domain Eukaryota; kingdom Metazoa; phylum Chordata; class Aves; order Phaethontiformes; family Phaethontidae; genus Phaethon; species Phaethon lepturus. The sequence continues at coordinate 3,003 of NW_010549764.1, forward strand.
TACCTGGAAAGGCATTTCTTTTCCTTGTAGTTCAGTCACAGATTCCCAAAGATGGAAAGAATGGAAGCTTGCTGGGTAAAACAGAAAGCCACAGCTCAGTAAGCTATCTTGGTACCTGAAAGAAATGTATTTTTATATCAGACCCATGTAATCTTGCACAGTTTTTTACAAAATTATTTTTGTACTTGTATTTGTTGTCCTACATAAAAAAAGCCAATTATTTCTTTTGGATTTCTGAACTCTGGAAATCAGTGATATTGATATTTTGCATATGGAACTGTGTCAAGTGTCTGTCATTCCATTTTTGCCGATCAGCTTAATCCCATTAGCTCCTGATTTTCCTGGAAATTGTTTTTTTCCAAATAAAATTTGCTCTATTTCACAGGACAAAGTGAGAATTCTTAAGTAAGCTAGTCACTGACTTACCTAACAGTCTTGTTTTCTCAAGATTAGGGTAGAGATAGAGGAGGAGCCAGGACAGACCCAGAGATGCTGTTTGAATAGCCTGCAGTTTTATTAACACATCTGGGAACTATCCAGCAATAACTTGTACAAAACAGATCGTTCTTCCTGCCATAATCCACTCCACCTGTTGGAGGGCTGCCATCAGGATGGCTGGCCAGTGTGGCTATTCTGGCTTGTTTTCTGGCCTTGCTTTCCATGTGGTCAACAGCGCTGTGAAGAAATGATCAGACCTGACTGAGCAGCTTGTCTGGACCCCTGACCCATCTTACCCTTTGCCGGTTTCTGTTTGCCAGCTTGCTAGATCTGTGATCTGTCTACTCCACACTGGACTCGTTGGAAGTTCTGCAATATTGAACATCATTTTCCAAACTCCCTTCTGAGTTCCTGAACTGCTGAAGTGACTTTCCTCAACTTGTCGCGCCTTTCATTGCAACCCAGTAACTCCCTGACCAAATGGAAAGGAGGGGAAGACATTTTCCCTTGCCTGGAAGAATGTGACTTTTATTGGACATGCCTTCCCTAAGCTTTTCAAATGCATTGTAAGCTAGTACCAACACATACCTGTTTCCTTTCCCTATTTACACATCTGTGAATTGGTTTTGTGCAAGATGGCTGGATTATCTGTGACAAGTACAACTAGTAGCATCTCATCATCTTCTCCCTTCTTTTCTACCTTGCTGGGCTGAACTGGCTGGTCTGGCACAAAACTATGTTTCTGTTGTGTATCAATATAAAATTATATTTGATTTACTCATGGCCTCTGACATGAACATAGTTGATTCCTTCCACTTTAGGCATTTAAAAATCCAGGTGGTCTATACTAGTAGTCATTGAGCCTCTCTCCATAGTCAGCTGAGAGAGAGAAAGATGTTCAGAGGGCAAATCCCACAATCTTGGTGACATATTTGTCTGGCATGCATTGCATTTTGTCCCTGATGTACAGTGGGCCAAACTGGCTGCATAAAGGTCGAGTAACACTGATTCACTCTGAAGAGTACTTGTGACAGGACAATAAAAACAATTACCTTACTGAATTTTTCCTTAGGGAATTATACCGTTCTGCCGGCTGGACCAGCCCAGCACTTCTTACCTAAACATCTCTACAAGACTACATATATTAAAAAATCTGTAAAAAAACAGACATTGAGAGGTGCTTAGAAAGCAATCCCATGCTGAATAAGAAGAGGAGGACATTTCAGACATACTTGACCCTTTTCTTTCCTGGAATTTCTGTGCAGTATATATAAGCAATAATTCTTAGCAGTGGAATAATTTTTCGGCTATGGAGATCTAAAACTCGCAGGATACAAATATTTGTGAATCTGGCAAGCTACTTTTCGAAATCTCAGGATTAGCCAAACGTAGCCTGAACTTGCAGAAGTTCTGTAACCTGACCCATAGGTACATTTTCAGTTGCAGTATCCACAGGACAGATCCTGACTGGCCAGGGAGGACTATCTCTTAGTGTGCCCAGTCATGTTTCCTCTCTTCTCCCAATACAGCTACCTGCCAATATTAGCCAGTTTTTTTCCATGCTGGCAACTGACCCAGAATGCCCTTTGCTGAAAGATAGATGAAGAGTAAGCAGGAGAGTTTGGCAGAGAGAAGTCAGAGCTGTCTTTGTGTTCTTTTCATAGGGTGGGAAGTCTCTGAGAAGGTAGGTAAATCTCATGAAAAGGAAGTCTAACACTCAAAAAATAAGAAGAAATATTGAAGGAGGAATAAGAGCCAACAGAAAAGGTACGACTGGATGTGGGAGCAGGATGATGGTGGAGAAGCCAGCCACTGCTGGAAGAGGAAGTTTCTGAAATGGCTTGCACAGAAGGAGCAGCTCTTAGGAAAAGACTTAGAGGATGTGGGTTGCTTGCTGATGGGAAAAGGGGGTGGAAGGACGGCACATCTAAGTCCTTGGCAGAGGACAGGTTCAATTTGCGTTTCGTACTTCTTACTCTTACTTTCGTACTTCTTACTTCTTACTCCCCTACCCATGTGGCGTGGAAAATCTATTTTCACGGGTGTATAAAAGCATTCCAAATTAAAGCTCATTATTAAAGCAAAGGGTGAAGAAAGCAGATGTGAATGCATGTGCTAATTAAATTGAATGGTCCAGCTACATCCTGGCACTGGTCCTTCTGAAGATTGGAATGCAAAAAATATTTCTTCAAAGTTATGTATTTCTATACAGAAACCTTTCCTGTTTGGCATTATGGTAAGATGAGTTTATTATTCAGATTCCAACAAATGCTGTTTTCCAGATGTGACTTCACTAGTTACTCCAAGCTATTAAACTCTCAGTGCCCTCAGACTTGACACATATTTGACATATAAACACCATTACACAAATAAAATAGAAATTCCTCAGAAAACGGATCTAATAACATTGGAGTGATAAACCTTTAATGTTAGCTGAGGATAATATGAATTACCAGCAGCAAATAACAGACTTGGAAACTGTGTTAGCAGGACAATGCCTGTGGTGTAAAGAAACACAAACAAGCAGAGCAAAAAAAATATTGTGGCTGGAATTTGACTTGGAGAGTTGTTCTGGTGGGTAACTCTGTATAAGGCTTTGCGCGTGTTTTTACGTGGGCGATGGTCACGTCATCTTGTTTTGAATAATCGGTAATTAAAGAAAGGTCTTCAAAATAGCTGATACCGATTACTGGCTTAGGGTGGACTCGGTTGGCTTCAGTCATAAACACGAGTTGAGATTTGTGAGGGCTGCCTTCGTATGGCTTAGGCAGGGAGAAGGGGGAACTGATTTAGCACTTTCTGCTTGCTTTCTTCCTGTTCTGCTTACACCTTTGTATGAAATGAGTAATGCTTTTGTTTCTTCTGCCTGACTTTGCTAAATGATTTACATTCGGGAAAAATGGTTCCCTGTGGAAATAACAGTTATTAATTTCCAGTACCAAGCCTAAAATAGCCTTGATACCATCATGATAAAGAATAGTGTGGTTAGAATCACTGTGGTATAGCATTCACTATGACTTTTTTAAATGTTAATTTGGTCTCTTAATTTGACCTCCTGTTAGGCACTTTATGAAATGAAGATAAAAATGGAAAGGGTAATACATTAATACTTAATCCGCTTAATGAAATAGGATTTCCTTTGTGATTCCATATAAATTAGTGTATGACTGTGACTATTTTACCTGACATAATAATAGAGATGAAATTAATTCTCAGCTGTAAATCCTTGTGGTTAATTTTGAAATGGTCACTTTACCCCTGTGGATTACTGCATTTTACTATTGTCCAGGAGACTCAGATTGTTTTTTTGCTTTGTGCTGTTTTCTACTTACTGCAGTTGTTTCCCTCCTGTGCCTGATAGCCTACAGATGTGAAGAATGCTGTGGATTAATATATGCCAAGGGGAGGGTTAATAATGGTACATTCCTCATACAGGACTGTTTTGAGGTGGGTTGCACAGGTCACTACGTTATTTCACTTTTTTTCTTTTCCTAAGTCATGGCAAGCCATTAAGAGACGGCGGGAGAAGAGAGGCTTTGAGTTCTGCAGTTCTTCCCTTCCCAGCCCCACAGGGAATAAATAATTTGCACCTGAACACCTTTTAGTTTTCACAGCTTACTGTAAGGCACCCGGGTTTGAAGGCTATGCCCTGTGGTTATTAGCCATTGCCCCCTGAAGTGACCCTCTCCATGGTGCGTGTATGATTACTGGCATCACTACTGGCTCATTGTAGATTGAACCAATGGTGTCAAAAGCACGAATGGCTACGGCTTGAGCTAAACCTCTCTCACCCTGGGTGGTCATTGATTCTGTGGAGTCTGTGTAGAGGAAAGACTAGTAGCATACACACTACCGGGCGTTCACGTTCAAGGACCTGTAGAGCATTAACCAGTGTTAATCTTCCCTCGTCAAATCCATGCATTGCAGAGCAAATACAAATACAAGCAGACAGCAAATTGGTATCAGGGTGGACAGACTGTTTACAGGACAGGGATGCCATTTAAAAGGACTGAAATGTACTTCATCATACCTGTTTGCAGTATTACATGTGCTTTGCTGATGAGTTCGTGGGGACTTGATGGAGTCGGTTACACCGTAGGCTGATTAAGATTTCTCCAGAACTGCTTTGCACTCTTGCAGTCCCTGTGGAAACACCGGAATTACTCCTCATTCGTAGGCGTGTGAGATCAGAATCACCTCACTCCACCATCATGGCTACAGGCAGCTGCTTTTAACATGAACATGCTTTCCCCTTCTGCCAGTGGATTTGACTTGTACCAACTCTGTACATGGTTTTGGTTGAGTAATAAATTCCCAGTTATTGAATACAGTGTTCTGCCTCTTCGTTTACATCAGCAGGACTTTTCCATTAATGTACAACCTTGTATTCAGTTGGGACCAAGTAATATTCCATGTGTACTGATTTTAGTCCATTAAAATATTACACATTTTATATTTTTAAAAGGAACCACAGGAAATTCAATTCTTTCTTTCTTTGAGTTTCATTATTCCAATATCAGAAACCATATGTGGGTTTCTACTCTGTTGTTTGTTGTAACATGTGGCTGCAAAAAAATATAAAATTGGGACTTAATTGGACTAAATACTTGGCAGACAAGCTGCATCTGGTTTAAAGAAAACCCAAACATCTTCCTTTCTGAAGACTGTGAGGCCTTGAGAGTGGTAAATTGAGAAGGATTTTAAAAAATTGTTGAGCTGGTTAGGTAAGAGAGCCTACCAACCATGAGGTTTGGGGCCTGATTCTGATGTTACTTGCCTTAGTAAAAAAGCATCAGCAGCCCCACTACAGTCAGTGGCATTAACGCACTATAAAACCCATTAATGTGAGATCAAGCTCTGGTCAGTTATTTGGAATTGAGAGGACTGTAGTCCCTGCCTTTTGAAGTGTAATGGCTCAGTTGCTTAGCTGCTGGCTGGGGTTAAACCACGACAGTCCACCAGGCCCCAACAGCTTTATATGCTCTGCTGGGAAAAATCTGCTTCTGCTTCTGATTAGAAGAAGAAATTGGAAAGGAGTTAGTTTCACCTTGTAGGCTGGCTGAAAGATAGGAGAGCTTGCAGCGGGCAGGCAAATCTTGCTGCTCGTGGCCCAGCCATTGACACCTGGGTGAGGCAAGGCTGGGGACATCTGAAGTGGGACATTGGCCCCACTGCGTGTCATCCCTTGAGGTGTCACAGAGGATCTGCTTTTGCTTTGGTGAAGGTTGGGCCAAATCCCCACAAATGGCAGCTGTCACCATCTGAGTGCAGAGGGTAGGCTGGGAGCAGGGAAAAGAGACAGTCAAGACAGGGGCAGGCTCTGATGTATTAAGGTATTAGAGTAAAGTAAAAGGAAAAAAAAAAGGAAATAAGTGCTTTTTAAAGTGTAACTTTCTATTCTTTGAAGTGCTGTGTAAATTAAATGTGAACTTCCATTGCCTGGAACCTCAGCTGTCTTCGTCAAATATCAAACCAATGGGAATGATCAGGGAGAATGGCAAATTGCAAATTTAAGTGCTCTCCCCCTCTGTATAACCTGCGCTTTCCTTTAGCACTACGTGTGTCATTTCAGTTGTGTGTGCAGCAAGTGTTGAAACAGAAGCGTGGCTGGGGCGAGAGCTAGACAGGCTGTTTCACTTCAGGAACATTTACTCCTTGCTTTCCATGACAGCAGAGCATTCCCAGGCTTTCCTCAATGTTTCTCTCTGCTCCTGGCATTCAGGGTAAATATCCTGAAGCTGCTTAAAATTAAACAAGTGAAAGTAGTTAGTGCTTGTATATGGTAATTCCCATCTGTGGAATGCAGTCACGCTTTTGTGAGGGGGAAGATGCGGCATGGAAAAATGAAGTGTTCTATGTAAAGTGGAATAGTAAGTTGGTAGCAGAGCTTGGAAAAAGGAAATTGGATCTTCAGATTGCCAGCCCATTTCCTCCACAGCATGGGCTCTTGGTATGGGCATTAATACCAATTTTTGTATTTCCATGTCAGTTCTTTTGTCCCAATGAATATTTATCTACATATGGTTGGGGGAGGAGAATAAGTGTAACCCTCGTTTTCCCCAGGGTACTGCCTTTAACCATTCATGGGGGCATTACAGAGGAAGACGGAAGATTTATGTGTCAGTAAGTTAATGCATTTCTTTATCACCCACTTGAGTTTCAACTTATCCCACTCAAAACTGATTATTTGCAACAAACATGCCAGCTCTGAAGGCTGTAAATTCTGAATGTTAATTCAGTGAGTTGGTGATCCAAAAGGAAAACAAGTAACTAAGGGTAAATGACCAAGTAGAAGAGAGAACAAAAAACCTGACTGTAGCTGGGTTCAAGTCTAAATGAAAGATAGATTGTCACCTGTTCTGTGACACCTAGGGTAAAAAGTGTTTCTAAATCTATTTATCTTGATTGCCATAAGGTACTTAGGTTGTGTCAATTGTATTTTTGGAAGCCAACCAACCAACCAATCCTTTCTTTCAGTGACTAAGAGAAACAAAGAGAATCTTATCACATATAGAAAAACTTACTGGGTCTTAATCCCCAAAAAAACCTAATTTTCTTTCCACTGAATATAAAAGAGTGCCATGAGCTTCAGTGGATTGAGGAAGTGGAAGATTTTTTTGTTCTTTTTGCTTTGTTTGGAACTCACAACAGCTGACTGTGCTGCATATCAAGGCTACACTCAAGTAGAGCAAATGCCAGAAGTTGCAGAAAGTCTGGGTCACTGTGTGTGTTTTGAAAAGTAGCTTGCTGGATCTAACAATAAAATGCCATAAAATGAGACACAGACTCCATCTCTAAAGCACCTTGTGAGAATGGCAAAACAAAGAAATTCCCACGCTAGCAAGCTTTTTTCTTGTCTTCTGCAAAGCTGAACTCTTGGAAAAGGAATATGCTGAAAGATCATAGACCGTCTACTGAAGTTGCTGCTTGGGAAACTGCAGTTTACTTTATTGATTTTTCAGCTAGAAAATTGTTACCTTCTCACACTACATAGTAGAAATAAAGTTTATGTTGCTGGAATCAGGCAGTTGTGATGAAGAATGATATGGTGAATGTGAGTTATTTTTGTTTAAGTTGTCCTTTATAGACACGTGAGGCATGTAATGACAACAAAGGCAGAGGATTTTCTTGAAGTACAGGTTTAAAGGGTTGCCAGACCTCAACCTGGATTCCTGGGAAGTTTTTAGGAAGGCCAGTTGCTTACAAGGGCAAGGATTTTTGTTGAGCATACAAAGAGTGGCTCAGTTCTGAAATAGTGTCCTTGCTCAGGAATGGTGCATTAAAATGATCCTTCCTGTTTTTGAAGCTACAAGTTGTAATGAACATTAATTGCAAGCACTCTTGCATGCTTTGGCTCCAATTTAGTCTCCATCTAAATTAGCTAGAAATCTATGGGCTTGATTTATTGCGTTTGCAACAGTCGCACTAAAGGAAGGTAATTCCTTCTGAAAATGCCACATGCAGGCAGGAACAGGAAACCAATTAGGAATCAGTGGATGATAAATGGGCATTTTTACCAGCAGTTTACTTAATATCCCCATTAAATAAGCCTCTTTGCATTTATCATTTCATTCTCCCTCAGTCTATAAGGTCCTTTAATTGCTGCCTAAATGAGCCCTGTGTTTCAGTCCAAATTTAATCTTGGATCGGGAGAGAGATATCCTTTCCAATGCTTGCCTGCCCAGCTGCCAGGAACTGTCAGAAATGATCACATAACTTTGTACATTTCTCACAGTCTCATTGGAGAAATGTAAGATTGACAGAAAAAAAAACCAACGCAGGCCGTATTTTTGCTTTAAATTGTAAACTATAGCGCGAGCAGCCCGTTTCCTCAATTGCATTTCCTGTATTTTTTTTAAAGTCACACTAAAAATAGATGGAAGTTATAATGTTGCCCTGTGCTTTTTCGTTTTGGAAAGTTACCTTCAGTGGAAGTAGATGTGTGGCAGAACTAATGAAGTGTTACAGAGTTTGTGCAGCAAACAATTACTGGCTGGCTGTGGCTGGGTGGATTGGTTACTGGACATGTGATTTGTGGGTGGAACTGGCATCTCCAGGCTAAACGGCAGTTGAAAATGATAAAGAATCCCAGAGCAGTTGCCTTAACCAGCCTTTTAATTTTTTTTCTCTAATGCTCAGATTTGGGGGTCTAGGGTTTGGGTTCTTGAAAACAACAAATTAGTTGTGGTGTTTTTTTCAATGCTGTTATTTCAGAGGTCTTCTTCTGAGCTTGGAGCATAAGCAGATGTTTGCAGCACATACAGAATTCATGGACCAGCCCCCAAACATCATTTTGGAAGGGGACATTCCCAGGCATTTAGAGTCAACCGATCTCTGAACTGCAGTGGACTTTCACCTGGGTGGTCCAGATGTCAGACCTTGTGCCAAAAGTACAAAGCCTAATCACCAGTGCTCTAAACCTCACATATTTCTGAAAAATTGGCAGCAAGTAACAGGCCCAGAGGAGGAATATTACCCAAATATCCACTGCTGATTAATCTTCCTGCTGTCAAAAGCATACACATCTGCCTTGGTACAAAGAGCAAGTCAACGCAAATGCTGTTAACTTGCCCTTCATCCAGACCCTTCAGCTTCTAATTTAAAATATCAGTCAAGGTGGACCCCAGTGTTAATGCTAGAGGACTTTTGACTGATGTCAGTGGGAGAGTCTAGGACTGAGCCGCACAAATCTAGTGTTTAATGGCAAGTGTTAAAATCATCTCCAGAAGAGAAGGGCAACTGAATCTCTTGTTTAACTTGTCTTTCTAACACCATAAAACAACAAATATGACAAGAAAAGAAAGAAATACAGCTTCTGTGGAGCTCTGACCACAGGCATGGTGTTATAAACTATTTGCTTTATGTATGTGCTTGCCCGCTATCTTTCTTTCTTAAAAAAAAAAAAAAAAGGAAATTCAGAGCATATAGATAATAATAGCATGGGAAATACTACATGCACCTCAAAAATATTTTTTTTTGTAATTCATTGAAAGGTGGTTGAGTATGGACACTGTCATGTGGATTCAAAATTGTAGGAAAAATCATAAACAAAGGTAATTGTATTCTGTTGAGGAAGGGAAATGATTGATGGGTTCCAGGGTGTACTAATATAAGATTTGTCTTATTTTACCATCTCCATTAAAGATTCGAAGGTGAGAGTAAGCAGGAAGTTATTTACATTCAGACGTGATACAAAGCTGTCATCCTATGCCATCCAAAATCAACCACTTTCGAGCATTTTTGTCTTAATGTTTTCTTTAAATCATTCGTCATCACAGGGAGTCTGGGGGAAACCCGACCTGAAACCTAATATTTCAGATAATGAAGATGAGATTACTGCATAAGAACGGCTGTACTAAGCTAGACCAAAGACTCATTTATCCCAGCTTCTGTCTCAGAAGTGGCCAGTAGCAGATGCCTAGCGAAGAGTATAAAACAGGGCAAGCATTCAGGGATACTTTTCCTGACTAAGGAAGCAGAGATGTCAAAAGATGTGAGGTATCGGTCCAAATTAATACATTCAGCACCTGAGAGGCTGGTCAAGACTACATGTTAGTTGTCTTAACTTCTGAGAACTGGTAGGCACAGTTTTCATTTTTCAAAAAGCTGCTAAGAAAATCAAGTTAACAAAACCCAGTTATTCTAGGGGAGAGGAGAGAGAAATTCTGTCACTGATCATGGCTGCCTTTGAGGCCAAAAAAAGAGTTGGAATAAATGGTCCACTTTCAGCATGATATGATGATGTTGCTGTGTATGATCCCAAGCATTTAAGAGATCCATTCATAATCTGTAAGAAGTGGGGGAGGAAAATGTCAAGGTCGCAAAATCTGCAAAATTATTTAGGTTAGTCCAGACGAAATAAGACTGTGAGGAACTCTGGTGGGAGTTAACAAAGCTAGGCGGCTGGGGAACATAATGTCAGATGAAATACAGTGCTGACAAATACATGGTAATACATATTGGAAGGAATAATTTCATCTACTTTCTTCACATCACTCTGTTCTAAATGAACCACAGCCGCTACATCAAAAGGACTTGGCTGACTGTGGACAAATCAGTGAGCAGCAGTGGCAAAAAAGTGAGAAAAATGTTAAAATCAGGGACTAGAGAACACTGAAAATACTATATTGTCATCATATAATTATAACTGAAAATATAGAGCATAAATATGAGGGGCAATGTATAGAAGGAATGAAAGTTACTAAAGGCATTGCATGAACTCTGTATCTGGGGAGAATTAAAAGACTACAGTGTGAGAGGACAATTCGGAGGGAGCGTGACGAAAGTATATAAAATAATGAAGGGCATAAAATAGATATATCATGGGTTCTTATTTATCATTTTTCCTAGCATGAAAAATAGGGCTGCCAAGTGAAAGCCTAGAATAGGGCTACAGGAGTTTAAATATCTGTCAGTCCCTCTTTTAAACTAACAAAGAACTCACATAAAAATGTATTTATTTGTTCCTCTCTTCCCCTTTTGCATCAAGGAAAGAAAAAAAAAAAAGACAACTAACCCTTAGTTTGGTAAGTATAAAATCTTTATGAATAATGATTAAATATTGTTCCCCAAGAAGGCGTTGGTAGAAATGCATTAACAAGGCTTCCTACTGGCTAGTTTTAACATCTGATGGGAAAATATCTCTTTGCCATGCTACCTCCCTCTCTCAGATCTGTTGAATCCACTTAAGGCTTGTGGTCGGGTGATGGCGTAGTGCCAGAGTTGAGGTGTGTTTGGGCAATCATGGCCAGCCGACCCTCAGGAGGGATTATCTCCCTCACCCACAGCTCTCTAGTGATTTCAGCTCTTTGAAGGGGTGATCCATGTGAATCTAAAACACTATCTGTAGGTACTGCATGACTTAACTGTGCAAATCCTTGACACTTGATGTTATTGAGGCAATAACATTAGGTATTAATGTTGTGTTAATTAATGTTCCTCCAGTAGGAAGCCTTGTTAATGCATTTCTACCACTGAAAAATATAGATGTGTATGGATAGAAAGATCTGTTTATAGGTAGGGAGGTCCATTATTATACAATACAGGAAAGAATCCCGTTTTCTTGGCCATATTATTTGACAATCATCCCTTAAAAGAATTTGAAAACTTTTCATTAGCAATTTGGCATTATCAACTCTAGGATTCTGGAACTGACCTTGGCCCCTTACTCCTAGACAAGCCCCATGCAAAGGGATGTAGCCACTGGTTAGTGGCATAAACATTCTTGTCATGGCTTTACACTGTCCAAACATTTCTCTAAGCATTCCCTACTTTTGGGACATCCCTTCAGGCAGGTCTACAGCTAGTGCCATGTCATAAAATCCAGGGCTAAGAATTGCACCTGGTGATCTTATGCAGTAAGAGCATAGAAACAGATTAAAAAACAAACAAACAAACTTGGTTTACTTGTGTGCTATAGTAATGAAGGTAAGGACCTGACCCTCATTAAGCGTGGGTATGTGGTGTGGATGTGCGCACACACGAATGTGCTTTGTGGCATGGCTGAGTCTGCTATATTTCATTCTTCATAGAATCACAGAATCTTTGGGTTGGAAAGGACCTTTAAAGGCCATCTAGTCCAACCCCTCTGCAGTAAGCTGGGACATCTTCAACTTTATCAGGTTGCTCAGAGCCCCGTCCAACCTGACCTGGAATGTTGCCAGGGATGGGGCATCTACCACCTCTCTGGGTAACCTGTTCTGGTTCTTCACCACCTTCATTGTGAAAAATTTCTTCCTTCTATCTAGTCTATATCTACCTCTTTTAGTTTAAAGCCATTATCCCTTGTCCTGTCACTTCAGGCCCTTCTAAAAAGTCTGTCCCTCATCTTTTATTACAAGCTCCCTTTAAGTACTGGAAAGCTGCAATAAGGTGTCCCTGGAGTTTTCTCTTTTCCAGGCTGAACAACCCCAACTCTCTCAGCCTTATTTATAAGGGAGGTGTCTAAACTTCCTGTGCTACCACCTGCTCTAGTGGAAGGTGTCCCTGCTCATGGCAGCGGGGTTGGAACTAGGTGATCTTTAAGGTCCCTTCCAACCCAAACCCTTCCGCGATTCTACGATTCATGCCCTAATCTTGACCCTTTCCCTCTCTTGCGACAGCAGGTCTGTAACAAAGGTGGATGGCTACACATGCAGCCTGTGGCTGGCATATAGCCCTGTGGAGGGGCATTCTGCAAAGCCAGCTGCTATGCAGGAGCACTCTGAAGTGAGGGGGAAGCGCAGGTCCCAGAATCAGAAAGCCTGTCAGACTCTTTCCTTCAGACAGGAAGGATGAGAGGACGGCATGTAGCCACAGCCCCTTAGGCTCGAGATGTACAACAGCTTGATGGCTTTGTAGGAGAAACCCTCCTCAGTTTGGTCTGTGGTGTCCCCACTTGCCCCCTTCCCCCATTTATTCAAGCTCTGAGAAGGAATAATACTTACTCCCTCTTAAAATTAGCCATTATACTGCACTACTGCTGTCAACCATAGATCTGAGGGTACTTTGTACCCTTATCCCTCTTTTACAGATGAGATAACTGAGGTGCAGAGAGCCAAGGTGAGTGCCCAGCGTCGCTAGCAGGCTACTGGCAGAGCCAAGAATAAAAGGCTGGTCTGTGGCATGGCATCTCGCCTTCACAGCTTTGCAAAAGCTGAATTGCAAGGTCACTCGGGTAATGCTTGTGTCTTCCTATTTGTCCTGTAAAACACATGTCTCTCCTGATAAAAAAATAATAAGGAAATGGCCTGTCAGAATAGGGTGAATTTCTGTACAAAGACTGCCTATTATTGCTTGGAATTTTTTTTTTTTTTTTGACAGCATAGCTGTTAGGCTGATGTTGGCCAGCGAACTATGAAAATATAGAAAGGAGGAGAAAAAAAAAAAGAAAAAATGAGTGCAAAACTGTTTTGTGCATATCCTAAATATCTCTGTAATTTATCAGTCTGTATGTGTCCTCATGAAAATCTGCACACTGCATAAAACAAAGCGCTGAACATATTTGAAAATACAGACTGTACTTGCAGAAACGTAATTAAGAGAAAAATGCTAATAGCCTTTACGTCCAGGGTGACATTAGGGGTTAAGAGTGCATATGTGTTTGTGTCTGGATTTCAGTTCTAAACTTAGGGCTGAATCCAAACAATATAACCTCATAAAACTGGTGAATAATATAAGAAATCCCTTTCCAGTAAAATATTTTTGCCTTTGAGAAAGTAACTGTCATTAATTTGCAACAGCACATACTGGCGCTCTTAAATTAGTATTTTCCAGGATAATAATCTGGCTAAAGACATAATGAGAAAACTATTGTACACATTTCTTGAAGCCAATGCGTGCAACCTGATCAAACTATTCAGCCATGAATGTTTCCACTGCGTTCATGTTGCACAGACTTCCAGTTTTGTAAGGGTTGAGTATATTTTTGTAATCTAGCCACCTTTTTGTTGGGCACCTGTTGTGTTCAAAATTAACAACTGATTCTCAGTTGCACATACAACTGTGTTTGCATGCAGTGAATCAGAACATGCAGCCATGCCTTTTTCCCTTGTATGAATAAAGCTTGCTCAGTCTTGCTGCAAGGCTTTCCGGTGTTGGGAAAGGGGATGAGCTGAGCAGCCGCAAGCTTGTGTCATGACATTCTGCTTTGGAGAAGCACTGGGATAGAAGCAGAAGGCTTTGGGATCAAGGGCAATTAATCAGATCTGGTGGCCCAAAGATACACTTGCTATTCTTGGCCATGGCACAGAATAGTGGCTGTAGAGCAATTCAATGGAGCTCTGCGCTTTAGTATGACAGCGGCCATCCACGGAGAGTTCATGGAGCATGATTATCTAGACTATGGTATGTTGTGGAGTACTGTGCAGAAAATACGTGGTGTAAAATAATACTTTTTTATTACCTTCCTTGGGGATTATGTGAAAGTATAAAATGCTGACATTTCCTGATTAATTTGATTCAGTAAAAAAGTAAGGAGTTTTATAAAAATCCTAATGCACACAGCACATGGCTAAGCTGGTCTTTAGTCTCTGTTATGTCTTACAAGTGTTTAAAATTATATAGTCCCTTACCTTCATTCAGCTGTGTTCGATGCAAAATGAGATGATACGGCACTTTTGGGGAGCAGCTCAAGGTTGAGCTCTAATTTTGAGCAGTCAGCAAGACTTTCATGCCAGATACTGTATCTCATCATATTCTTTTTCGTTCCTAGACCTGAAAATCTTATCACACATGTAATCCCTTAATTATAGATGAAGCTACAACAATTAATCTGTAGTGTTAACCATGGCACTTTCATTCATAGATATAGAATGATTAATAGTAAAGGATAAGAGAGTAAACTGAGATTGTCCGTAAACTATTATTCTTCCCTAGCTTGGCAGGGATGGTAAGAAGGAAGTACGGAGGACTTTGTATCACCAGTCCTCATTACAATCTTTTGTATTTTGCCTATTAAACTTCTGCAGCAAATCCATGGTGACTCAGGAATGTCATGGTTGTCACTACGGTGCGCACTGTGGCCACTCAGAGCTGGATGGCAGTAGCAGAAATGGGATTCAGTCCTTCTATTCTTACACTCCAGGTTTCTCCCACTTGGCAAACTAGTAGTCATGTGGGACTTACAGAACAGGTAGAGGTTTCAAGTCTGTCTGGTGGAGACTCGTAAGTACTGGAAGAATGAAAATAGTGTCGATATACCACAACATCACTGGATGGTGGTAATATGGTAGTCAGTCCCCCAAACTCACCAACAAGTTGGGAAATCTGATTGATAGGTGAGGTTTTGGAATAAATGTCTATCTTTTTCGCTAGTTTGAATAAAAAAGTGATTTTTCCCACTCCCTTCCTGGACCAGGAACAATGCAGTTTATGGCTATCTGTTACATTATGATTAAGATTTACTAAAACTGGTGACTTGATCAATGGGCTGAGACCTCTGTCATATCCAGCTTCAGTAACTCATGACTTTTGTCATGCTGTTGCTTCTCAGAAGTAGGGGCTTTTGAGGAAGGCAGTACTCGTTCCCATGTTAATGGATAGAGGACCTGGAATGAGGCCAAGAAGGGAGACAGTCAGCAGGCTTGCTTATATCAAAATGGAGCTAGAAAATTACTGCAGGTCAATCCCTCAGCCAGGGCTGAGATCAGAAAGGTGTACTGGAAAAAAAAGAGACGGTATCTTCAGGTTGTGTAAGTAGATCTGGCATTATGAAGATAGCTCATTAAGTTGTCACTCAATCACGCTTAGAGGAAAGCTCTACAAAAAACTTTGTTAGATGTGCTTCTCATGAACTCTAAACTGGACTATGTTGTGTTAGCTCCTTTTATTGATTTGTTTGAAAATATGCAAAGCTGCATTTTTTTGTCTGATTCTTGTGCTTTCATAGTTGAATTTGGAATAACAGTGGCCAGCTGGAAGATAGCTTGCCAAAGGGACTAGTTTGTCATTAACTACATAGCCTTGCATATCTCTCAGCTGCTGATTTATAACCACCCTGGGACATAGGTAAGCAAAAACCGATCACCTTTAGTGTTATGTCATAGCTGTTCCGGGGGATTATGGGTGTGACATAGTGTTCGTCTAGTTTCTACTAGATTTGTCTAGGACCAGGTAGTTAGCATATTTGCTGGCAGTCTTAACAGAGGCCTGAGAGATTAAATTTTAGTGAAGGGGATGCATTTGGGGTCACTGCCAAGGCCAGCATGAAGAAGTAGGTATTGCCCCTCATACGGAGAGCACTGACTGCAGAGATATCAAATAAACTGGTACTGTTAAAATGTACTGAGGCTATTAAGAAGCCAGGCTCTGAGATTACCACTAAATGCTATGCTGTTTTCCCTCTGATGTCTGCGGCTATTTCATTTTTATTGTCTTTATGGAAAAAATTCAAAGGGTTAGAGGACAGATGAAACATTCTTGTAAAGTTGCTTTGTGATCCATAGAGCTACGCTACAGAGGTAGAGAGAGGATAAGAAATTTTCAGATGCTTTAACAGGCTGCAAATTCACTGCCTTAAAAATGCTGTTTAAATCCCTGTATTTACTGATGTGTGCGCACATGCGTGCATGAATGGACAATGAATGTGTGCTCACGCAGTCCATTTCTCCTGAAGTGTTTTAGGAAGATGTTCTTATTACGCAATCCTTGCCTAAACCCAGTGCTGAGAAATAATGGTAGTTGACTCCTACCTAAAGTTTTTTTTCTCTGGACTTACTGCTCGCTCTCTCTGAGAATAAGATCCTCAGCAGTGAGGGATTAAAGTCTCATGCTGTAACATTCATCCTTCTTGCTGAATGAATAACATGATTAAGGTATATAGGGAAGTGGAGTGACAGTAGCAAGTTCCATAGGTACAAACCCCCTCAGGGGTTGTGCTGCAATATACAATGATTTATTTGGCAGCTATTTGCATGCAACAAATGCCTGCCAACATTTCTCTGGAACTCTGGACAATTTCCATGATGGAGGAAGCAGAAGAAGGCTCAGACGAGCAGCGTTTCTTCCTGCTGCTGCACGGACAACTCAAGGCAGGAGCAGGATGGAGTGAGGGTCTAGCATGTTCTTCATGCGTTTTGTGTCCCATACAAGAAATAACATATCGAGTCCTGTACACCATGGTGTGATAACAACAGTCAAAAACACGCAAGGTGTTATAGATGAGACACTGGTCGTCAGGTAGCGCAGACTAACTCGTGTCCAGCCAGGACAGTCCTGGGCTAGGTGCAAGGCTTCATTGCTCCAGAGTGAAAATGTTTTTTCTGGGAGCTTGCTCTTGGCTGAACACCTGCTTTGAAAAATTCACTTACGAATTGTAATTTCTTGTTCAAAATCTTGCACTTTTCCCATAGGGTTCATCACAGATTTTTGTGTGCATTTTTCCAGCATTCGTGTTAGAGAAGAGAGCCCTCTTATCCTTGTTTTGCAGAAGAGGAGTGAATACACTGAAAAAATGAGAGCCACATCCATGAAGGGACTGAATTTTCCAAGTGGGGTTTTGGTTTCTTAGTCCAAAACCTAGATTCTCAAAAATTCTGCTCCGCTACTGCTTTAAGACTGCAGCTGCCTAAGTTTTTGACATTTGGGTTTTTCAGGAACCTAAATTCTGCTTCTGGACATTCTCAGAGGCATCTCAGCCTTGAGAGTCTGAGTGGCTCTGAGCCTGTTTCATGCTTCAACTTTGATTGGATCCATAAATGAGGTGTTCCTTCTGTTTTCTTGCCTGAGGTGCTCAACCCAATAGATGTTCTCCAAACATAGCAACTCAATTGGGTTCTGCACAAAATATAGTTGCTGGTACCTCACCATCTTCTCTTCCCCCTCTCCTCATCCAGGTGGCTAAGCACTTGTCTTGGCTGTATGAGAAACCTAGCATCAGAGCCACTCGATACCTAGATCTATTCGGAGCCACATCTTTGATGCAGAATGAAACAGCTTCCAAGATGGGCTGAAACTGTGTTGTTCTCAGCAGAATAGCCTAGAGGGAGAAGTTGAAAACTACCTGTGAAATAAGGCATATGAATCCCATCAGGTAGAAGGTAATAAGCCCAGTCCTCCCAGCTGTTGGTGGCTCATGTTGACAAAACTCTAATAGAGTTATGAAAGAAAGCAGTGACCTCCTCCCAGATTTTGAATCAAAAAGTTTAGACAGCTACCCTGGGGACAGCATTCAGGACTCTGGGTGTCCTGGTACTAATAAGTGAGGAGCCTGAGATGCAGAGAGGAGAAGCATCTCCATTTGGAGATACCAGCATAGGTCCTAAAAACTGCAGAGCTGCATCAGCATGGTAATGTGCTGGAACTGTTCTGGTCCTCTTCCTATGAGCAATATCATAATATTGGAAGAACTAAAGTGGCAGCACTGTGAAGATGGGTGGTGGCTTGAGAAAAGATTTAATACTATGCTGAGAATGTCTGTCTAGAGGGGCAGCCACAATGAAAGTCTGGTCTAAGAGCTCTTTAACACCAAGCAAAACTGGTAAAGTTTATCTTCCGCTTCTGGAGATGTGGGGTCAAATTTATGCTTTGACTAAAATCAGTGTATCGATTAGATTTCAAAATGAGATAAAGCTAAACTGCTGCGGATAAATTGCCACAGTTAACTTCAAGATGCACACTGTGGGACGGATTCTATTCCCTGATGGACATTCTGGCTCCACGTGCTTCAACCAGTTTTCTGTTTGTGTGGCTTCAGTTGCCTTTTGTATGATTTCTTGTACTTTTCCTCACTGCTGCATGCAAGAGGCCAGGTAGCTACCAATATACATGTTCTGATTTAAAAACTGAAAAGATAATTCACAGTTAAAATAATGTGTGTTTAATCAACTGTCCACTGGGGTATGGAAGAAAAACTTTTTCTTTTTTTTTTTAATGTTTAGATATGCAATTGCCCGGAAGACCAGAAAGATGAGTTTTGGTCTCTTGTGCCATTTAAAAAAAAAAAAATCTGTCTAAATGTTTTGGAGGCAGAAACTTGGTCTGATCTCTCGGGTAAATACAATGTGTTTTAGAACTAAACATAAAAGATATACTAAAAAGTATTTTAAAGGAGAAGCCTGAATGCACTAACAAGAGTTGGCAAGAATCAGGAAGGCCTTCGTGGCACTATCTTCTGTAGTGATGAAAATGTTCTAACTATGGTTGAACTTCCTTTGCTCAGTGCCATCATTTCACTTGCCTTGAAAGAACTGAAAGTGCTTGAATAAGTGATCAGAACATTTGTTTTAACAGAGTCTCAAAGTGCCTTGCTACGTTATAGTAGAAAGTTGCTTGCAGCTTCTTTCTCTGACTCTTCTCTGATGAATCACAATGCTCTCCTCCGACAACCCGGAGCGACAGCGTGATAGGGCGGTGGGCTGGGAGAAGCTGTGCTGGGGTGAGGGGGGAAGCAATAAGTAAGCATAGTCACACTGCTGCTTGACCACAGTTTCACCTGTTTGTGATTTGCGTTTACACACATTAGTGCCAGAAGAAATTTTTTGAAACCTCTCTGGAAAGATGAATTGATTTTATTTCTTCTTCGTGGTTTTTTTTTTTTTTCTTTCCGTGTCCTCAAAATTAAATACCTGATGCACTGGCTAGGAAAACTGTTATTTAAACACATTTGCTTTGCCTGTGTATCTGTATTTTTCCCCTCTGTTACAGGCTGAATGAAAAGAGTCAAACACACTCATCTTCCATTTTCCTGTAAAATAACTGTCTGTGCTCTCTTATGAAATTCAGTGGACCTTCATTATTGTTCAACATTTAAACCTTGTTCTTAACAATTTTTTGCTATTCAACAATATTTTGTTATTTTTTCTATCTTTTTAGAAAGCAGATGTGGATTTTTATTAATGTGACATTTTGAGGAAGACCATACAATTTAAGAATTCTTTCTGATATTGGGACTTCCTAACTCTGTGTACATTAAACGGCATACTCCACTTTGAATACAGATCTTGCCTGCATTTTCTGCAGTATTTTACTTCCAGGCAAAGAGAAGC
>NW_010549764.1:22934-26943 GCF_000687285.1 Phaethon lepturus
AATGTTAAGTTCAGAATAAATGAGCAGAAACTGGTCATGAATGCTTCGTGGCTGGAAAGTAGAATCGATTTTCTCTCCATTACAGCAGTGAGGTTATGGAACAATCTTCCCATAGCAGTGGTAAGCCCAAAATATACATACACATACACATATGTACATATGTATGCATCTTTTTCTTTTTTTAAAGTTAGAACCTGATAAGTTTCTGAAGGAAGTTCGTGAAAGGGTTTGTAGTAGTAGTCCTTGTAAGAGCAAGGGACTGTACTCTCAACCTAGAAGTCCTTTCCAGTCTTACGTTCCTAAAACCTGATTGCCTTTGGAACCCTACAACAGCTTTGTGTTTGCTGGGTTCAGTTAACATGTGTCCTTGAACAGGGAAGAAGTCTGGAAATAGGAGAAAGGTTATATTTCAGATTCTGAAATGCCTCTGGGGCTGGAATTGGTTGGGACCTAAAGCATCTGGGCTCTTATGATGGGTATTAGTAGAGGGGTCACAGGTAGGAACCAGTGTTCAAGAAAGGTACTCAAAAGATGTTGAAGTACGAGCAAGCACTGGAGGCATGCAGACCCCTGGGAACTTATTAATACACAGAGCCCAATACTGAGGGCTTAAACAACAGCTGGGTGGCTGCCCAACAAAGAAGTGTGGTCAGCTTGACAACATTTAAAAATACGGTTATGAAATGAGAGAAATTTTCACTTATTTGGCTCATTTAGAATATCCCACTTTAAAATCAAGACACTGTTTTTTAACGAGTCTGCGGAGGCAAAAGGGGTAAATGGTTCTGTGGGGACATGCTGCCATGTGCCCCCACCATGCCACCGTGGCTCTCCATCCGTAGACCAATGAAGATCACAAGTTGCGCTGTAGCATTTCTCCGCAAGCCTAAGCCTGGCACTGCCAAATCCTTCTGCCATTAAAGTGGGTGGATGAAACCATTATTTTATTTTCTAGAAGGAAAATAAACTACAAGGTCTGTAAGTTTAGCTGAGTGAAATCTTTGGGTATATCTCACCAGGCAAATACTGTGAGATACTGATTGGGTTGCTGCCTCGTCACAATCAAGGCTTCCTGGAGCTGTTTGCAAGAGACTGCTATGACTGTCACTGTCCTTCTTGCATCTAACCTTGAAAGCCGTGTTTCATGATAGAGAGTATCTATTTCTTGGCAGTGATAAAATGACTGTGATATTAGTTACAAAATTAAGATGATTATTGCCTTTCCTTGGGTGGACAGAAAGGTGTGGATAATGTTAGCGGTGATGGTCACCATTTCACTCTGGTGGACTTGTTATTGCAGGTCTGCCACTCAGTGAGTACATGTAGACCTTTGTAAATCTTAGACAAAGCGAAATAGGGCAAGGGGGTTGTTCTGTATTTGCAGGCAAAGTGAAATGCTCTTGTCTTTACCTTTCTTCTTCACTCTGGAGCTTTTGTGAAAAATCTCACACTTTTCTGCTTGAGGGCAGGGGGTGGCACCAATATGTTTTGACGTTTCCTTTGAAAGAAAACCAGATCCTATGAATAAAAGGTATACTTTGAAAATCTGATGCTAAAATGCAGAAGGAAAACACGTGGAAAAAGGAGTCCCTCACTAAAATTAAAAGAAAGGTGGTTATGTGATGATCATTTC
Source organism: Phaethon lepturus (assembly GCF_000687285.1). NCBI lineage: Eukaryota > Metazoa > Chordata > Aves > Phaethontiformes > Phaethontidae > Phaethon > Phaethon lepturus. Next base: position 24,568 of record NW_010549764.1, read on the forward strand.
AGTGACCATCTAAACAGCATTATGCCAAAAGTTGCAAAGGGCCTTTCATCATAGATGAGGCACTATGATGAAAGGAGGAAATAACCATCAAGAAGGTGGATGGAGTGGAAGTCACGTAGGATCATATTACAAGGAAAATGTAGAAGTCCATGCATACATTCCTGCCTAAGTTAATGCTGATAATGTCAGCATTAATTGTCAGAGATTTTTATGTTTAAGATGCTCTGGGCTGTTTGAAGCAGGTTGAATTATTTGGGAAATCACTAAGATCAAATCTAGCAGGGGACATGGGTCAACAAGAGCCTGCAGAGAGCTACCTGCTCAGGTGAGTGCCATCAAGTGCCGTCTCCACCATGCAACAATACGTCAGCCAGGTGGGTCATTAAGTTTGCACCTTCCGACGTTGCCTGCTGTGCCTCTCCACTTCTGCATTACGAACATTTTTGGCCACAATTTCTGACGCTTTAGAAGTACGGCAGACACTGCAAGGGTCCTTCTCTCCAGGGCTACTTTGGCTACTTATGTCATTTTGGCTCTAGATTGTTTAAGGAGGGAATGTGTCCCCTCCTATGCAGAATTGTTACTCTGTGTGTCTGTGTGTGTGTGATGTGTAGGGGATCTGTATGGTCCTTGGGTTGTTGCAGACCATGTGTCATACTGTCATAATTGATTTCACCTCACTAAGCATAACTGAGAAACTGAGAACACCTGTTTTCTCTGAGTGATATTTTTTTATTCACCTATGTCACAGCTGTTCTCATTATTTACAGTGTATTTTTAGACCTCACATTTAATCATGGCATAAAAGTGCAAAAGTCTTTTTTCCACAAGAAAAAAAAATTAAAATATTTTTCATTATCTTGTTTTTTTAAATAATTATATCATGTTTTTGACAGCTAAATAAATGGATTTTATTAAACAGGATTATGGGCTGGGATTATTTAGTATTCCTTTTTTATTATCTGGTGTAGCCTCTGCTGGGAGCTGTGAGTTTCTTTTCTTCATTTCCAACATTGATTCTTGCATTAGACGGTTACATTGAATAATTAATATACTTCCCGTGATTGATGATTTGCATGGCCTGAATATTAGGTTATCAATCATGACCCACTTGTTCTAATGTAATCATATTGAAAATGTGTCAAAAGCTGTTTACCCAACAATGACAACAGGAGCTGTGATATTGAAGGTGCCTGATGTGCTACAGCAGGAAATATCCTGGTTGAACATTCATAATGCAGAGATTATGAGTTCCTCAAATTGATGTAACAAAAGCCTGGAGCCCTTGGTGAGAGTTATCAGCTCCAATAAGAAAAGCCCTTTTTTCCACTAGAAAATCATACTGATTTTTTTGCCTTTTATCAGCTGCTTAGTGACTTTTTGAGCCTACAGTGTAAAGTAATTATGTTCTGTGCTGCACGGCATAAAGAAACTGGGGGGAAAAAAAAAAAAAAGGAAAGTGTTTTTCTGAAAAAGGGAACGGCACTGCCTCTATCTGTTGTTACTGGAAGGAAAGAGCATCGTTAAGGCCTTGCTGTAGTTTCACTGTAATCCACTTTCACTGGATTACCATGAACATGAAAAAGTGAGTTTTGCTTCTGTGGGAATCATTAAATCAGAGTACCAGGTTTTAGCACTTAGGGTATAATGCACATTTCACTTGCAGTGTATTTCTTAGCTCATAGATGTTTTTGCGGACCATACTGGTTCCATTTCAATATCCTGTTACTTTTTACCTCAGACAACTACAATGACTCTCAGGTGTAGTTGTGCAATTCATTTCACTCTTTCTTTCCTTTTTCCTGTGACAGCTTGGATTAACATGGGCATTATCAATCCCCAGCTATAAGAAACCAGGAAAGAGACTGGCAGTTGAGACCTGCTGGTCAAACTGAAGGGCAAGAAGGAAATGCACAGGCAGTGGAAGCAGGGACAGCTATCCTGGGAAGAGTACAGGGACACTGCCCGGTTGTGTAGGGTCAGGAAGGCCGAGGTGTGGCTGGAGCTGAACTTGGCAAGGGATGCAAAGAATAATAAGGGCTTCTACAGTATGTCAGCTGGAAAAGGAAGGTCAAAGAAAGCGTACCCCCCTTGATGAGCAAGACCGGCAACCTGGTAATAATGGATGAGGAGAAGGCTGAGGCACTCAACATCATCTTTGCTTCAGTCTTCACTGGCAGTCTCTCTTCCCACACCTCTTGAGTGGATGGCCTGCAAGATGGGGACTGGAGGAACCAAATCCATTCCACTGTAAGAGAAGATCCAGGTTTGTGACCACCTGAGGAGCTTGAATATACACAAGTCTATGGGACCTGACAAGATGCATCCGAGTCCTGGGGGCATTGGCTGATGTTGTTTTCAAACCACTCTCCATGA
>NW_010549764.1:27149-27820 GCF_000687285.1 Phaethon lepturus
AAGGGCAAGTCCTGCCTGACCAACCTGGTGGCCTTCTAGGATGGAGTGACCACATCAGTGGACAAGGGAAGAGCTACGGATGTCATCTATCTGGACTTCTGTAAGGCCTCTGACATGGTCCCCCCCAACATCCTTCTCTCTAAATTGGAGGCAGATGGATTTCATGGGTGGACTGTTTGGTGGATGAGGAATTGGTTGGATGGTTGCATACAGAGGGTAGTGGTCAATGGCTCAATGTCCAGATGGAGATCAGTGATGAGCAGTGTCCCTCAGGGTTCTGTACTGGGACTGCTACTCTTTAATATCTTCATCAATGACATAGTGGGATTGAGTGCACCCTCAGCAAGTTTGCGGATGACACCAAGCTGAGTGGTGCGGCTAACAGGCCTGAGGGATGGGATGCCATCCAGAAGGACCTGGACAAGCTCGAGGAATGGGCCTATGTGTACCTCATGAGGTTGAACAAGGCCAAGTGTAGGGTCCTTCACCTGGGTCAGGGCAACTCACGGTATCAATACAGGCTGGGGGGTGAAACGACTGAGAGCAGCCCTGCTGAGGAGGGCTTGGGGGTACCGGTGCATGAAAAGCTGGACACGAGCTGGCAATGTACACTCGCAGCCCAGAAAGCCAACCATGTCCTGGGCTGCACCCAAAGCTGCGTGGCCAGCCGG
>NW_010549764.1:27909-28424 GCF_000687285.1 Phaethon lepturus
GGCACTTGCAATCCAGAAGGCCAACTGTACCCTGAGCTGCATCCAAAGAAGTATGGCCAGCAGGTCGAGGGAGGGGATTCTGCCCCTGTATTCCACTTTGGCGAGACCCCATCTGGAGTCCTGCGTCCAGCTCTGGAGCCCTCAGCACAGGCAAGACGTAGACCTGTTGGAGCAGGTCCAGAGGAGGGCCAAAAAAATTATCAGGATCACCTTGTTGTCCCAAATATGGGTTCTTCCACGCGGTGTGCAGAGCCAAAAAACACACAGAGCCGAGGCATTTGCTTTTACTCCAAATCTGCACAGAGTTGGGTGGTAGGTGGTAAGTCCACAAAGCTGGCATGCCTCAGTGAACACATGGAAAATATTTATACACTTCGAGCGACAGTTATCAGTATTTTTTAAAAGTTGGCTCAGTCATCCTTGCTCCTATTGCTTCTCGCAAGCCTCGTCTCCACTTACAGTCACAGCGTCCTTCTTTTTTATGGTGCATGCTCAGTGAGGCAGGGGGTCTTGTG
>NW_010549764.1:29296-33259 GCF_000687285.1 Phaethon lepturus
TCCTTCTGTTTTCTAGGCATGCTCAGTGAGGAAGGGGCTTTTGTGAGGAGAGGGCTTTCCCACCCCAGGGGCAGGTTTCTATTATGCATATTATATGCTAATTATATGTTAATTAGGATAGTTTACTCAGGGTTCAGTAGTTGTGTTTCTTTTGTGATTATTTTGTTCCTTCCCTCAAGGTTGCCCCTTGTTAACTGCTCACAGAGACTAAACAATACCCCCAGCTTAATTCCTTGCATGCCTTCAACAACCTCTCCTACTCTCCTATCAGGACAGGCTGGGAGAGTTGGGGTTGTTCAGCCTGGAGAAGAGAAGGCTCTGGGGAGACCTTATTGCAGCCTGACGGTACTTAAAGGGGACTTGTAAGAAAGATGAGGGACAGATTTTTTAGCAGGGCCTGTAGTGATAGGACAAGGAGTAATGGTTTTAAACTAAAAGAGGGTAGATGTAGACTAGGTATAAGGAGAAATTTTTCAGAATGAGGGTGGTAAAGCATTGGCACAGGTTTCATGGAGAGGTGGTAGATGCCCCATCCTTGGAAATGTTCAAGGTCAGGTTGGACAAGGCTCTGAGCAACCTGATCTAGTTGAAGATGCCCCTGCTCATTGCAGTGGGATTGGACTAGATGACCTTTAAAGGTCCCTTCCAGCCCAAACTATTCTATGATTCTATGATTATATTGAGGTTCAGTTTGACAAACTCATACTGATGGAAATATGCTCTGTGACCACCGGGTGCTTGAGGTGGAGAAGTCTAAATCACTGGGCTTTATAACTCTGAGCAGCCAAGCAAAGCCATTTCCTTTCGACCTCTGCCTGGCTTCCACTCTGAACTGAGTTTTCCAGACTCCTTTGTTCACAAGAGGTCTGCAGTGATGCTTTTCCTGGCATTTGGCAGTTCTTTACTCCTCATATCACCTTTTGACTTTGATGGAGTCCTCAAAAGCATAGTTCCTTCCAGCTCCCTGTTGCTCTTGATGTTAGGCAACTTAACTTTATTGGTGGATGTAGACCAAAATCAGATTATACATCAATATTAGGAGTACCACAGTTTTGTCCAAATGTGAGGACCTTGTTAGCCCTGGATAGCCTTCAGGGCATATATTCCTGGAGTTCATACTGGTGTGGTCTCTGAACAGCTGGAGTGGTTGACAATCATAAGAAGAAAGACAATTTAAAAATTAAAAAGCTCAGGAAAAAAACACCCTACAGTCTGAACCCCCTTTTTCTGCCTTTAGCCAGTATTTTACTCTGTTCCTCCAAAGGAGGAAAAGTATATAGGAGCTATGTAATCTAAGTGATATAACCCAGCAGGAGGGGTAATCTCCTGGGATATCACCACAGTTGAAGGCCAAGTGTTTCAATTACTTAATATATGACAATATTAGCCTTGTTGTGTCTCACAGTGATTAAAACAGCGAACAAGTATGTTCACTGTTATAGGAAAAAGGATTCCTAAAATAATTTGTAAGAATAAACCCACAGAAATCTGGAACTGGAGAAAGTGTGGATGGAAAAGACCTAGTCATCTAATTTCTCTGCCAGTGCAGGATTTCAGTGTGCATTTTTAGTATATTCTTAGTGTAATAGGGTTACTTAGAAAACTATGCCCCAACCTGTTGGTTTTGAACATAACCACAGTGATTCATGGTTTTTATGATTTCTTGGCTTGAATCTCCATACTGAATTCAAAGTGCCTCTAACACTAGTGCTTCTACAACCATGGGAAATTAAGCAAATGAATTCAATTGTAAGAAAAGCCAAGACATTTCTTAGCTTCAGCAAACTACATCGTCTCCGGTTACTTTTTATCACACTAAATAGTTCCAGAATTGCCAGATCAAGTCAGTGAGAAAAATTATGTTAGATTTCTCCTAATTTCTTGTTAGAACTTGCCTTCAAAATGAGGTAATACATAAAAAGAGTATGTTCTGAACTTTCTTTGTTTGACCAGTGTTTCTTAAAGCCTTTAGTCGTCATTAGTAATCTTTCCTCCACAGCTAAGAAAGTTTGCAACCTTTTAATATTTTTAAACCAGAAGCAGGGACTGCCCGTTTATTGAAATGACTCCAGGAAAGGCACCATATCTGAGACTGACAATGGAAGAGTTAATAAAAGTAACACTGTAATTTCTCTCTCTCATTGGTGACTGATCTTTCAAATATTTGTGTATTTATTTGTTGTGCCATGGCATCTTCTCTTGATTGCATCATGGTAGATTTTTGCCTGCCACACATTATGTGTGAATTAAGTCAGACGAAAAGCCCTGTACATAAAAGAGGAGCATAAAAACTACCCACCTTGTAAAGCAGTGACTGCTTTATAAAGCCTTCCTGCAGGAAAAGCTGTTCTGCTTTCTGAATTGCCATTTTTACATTTTTTTAATTAACATTTTTTTGGTTATTGCTCCAAGACTAAAAGCCCACTAGTTTTCAGTTGTTTAGTTTCTCAGCCAGTAGTAGAATTTTCCTTGGAAAGAAGCAGCATTTTATGGAAACCGTCAGTAAATTGTTTTTCTACGGAAAATATTTGAGTAGCCCTCCTCTGTGTACATAACTATAAAAATATTAGGGCAATATGTGCTAAGTGGGCGGCACAATTGTTTCAGCACGCAGCACCCATCTCTGCACTCTGCTGCCAAAAGCAAATTACTCTAGCGAGCCATTTAACTTAATAGGACATAGCAGGTGTTGGGCCATATCTTCAAACAAACAAAAACCAGGCAATGACTAATTTACTGGAAGGAGTAGCATAACCAAAATGTTCTTCTTCCGGCCCACAACGCTTGAATTCCACAGGAAAACAAATCTGCCATCCTCCAATGCAGAGCTCATGCGTGCAGGATACCAATCTTTCTAAGCAACGAGAGACATATCTGATACTGCGCTTGGAAAAGATCAAAATAGGCATGGACTTCTGAGGCGAGACGCGAAACACATCTCTCTGACGGAACATTCCTCAGTATACCGCAATTATAAATAAGCACAAACACAGTCCATTCCCTGCTGACTCTGAATGGAAAAGAGCTGGAGAGAAGAGGAAAAAAAAGTCTGTATATGTTTTCTTTATAATTTTGGAATGCGTTCAGGCTTCACACCAGGCAGCAGAGGGGGAGAAGCAGAGGACGGCGTTCTCATACGCATCTCACGCTTGGAAAGAGCGTGAATTTTCTCATCAGCATTGTCCACGGTGGTCTCTCGACCCTGAGAGCAGGATGTTTTTATGAACTGTGAAGGAGCGTTTGCAGGTGGGGAGAGGAGGGGGACTTCAGTAGGGCCAGAGGCGATTTCACCCACGGTAGCTTGCGAAGGTGGCACGGCGGGTCTCGGCCAGCGGGAAGGTGGGCTTTCCTGATGCCTCTTCACCTGCCGCTGTGCTTCCTTGAAGATGCCCTGTGCCCGCCAAAGGGCCGGTCGTGCTCGAGGCTCCGGCAGCACACGGCGGCCGCTTTGCATTTGATGGCACTGACGCCAGCCAGAGGTGACAGAGCGGCCTTATCCCTGGCCCCCTCGCAAATCCTGTTGCTGTCCGCGGAGACTTCTCGTAGCTACCGTAAATGCTGTAATCACGGCAGAGCGGGTGAGAGGATATTTCTGTGGTGTTATGTTAACTTCTCCTGTGAACATCAGGAAATAAAGCTGGGTGTCGTGTGGCACTTGGCAATTTCTTTGCCGAAGGTTTATTATTTTCTTTAATATCCTCTTTCCCCCTTTCCCACTCCCTTCCCCTGCCAGGTTCTCAGCGGCAATATTAGGATGAATGTATCTGTCAGCTTCAAACTGTGACTTTTTTTTCTTTTTTTGTAGAGCTGTCCCGAAGCATACCTGGGAATATTAAAAAAAAAAAGCAAGCGGAGGCCTGTGTAGGGTAAGATTGCTGGCCTTGCCTCTATCACGAACAGCCGACGAAGCAAGGAAAGAGGAGGCTCATTAGGTGTCTCCGACTGCCACTGCCTTTGCTATTT
>NW_010549765.1:0-662 GCF_000687285.1 Phaethon lepturus
GGGGGGGGGCGGGGAGCGGGGGGAAGGGAGACGCGCCAGGGAAATCTAAAAAGCGACGGGGTGCGTGACAAACAGAAAGAATTGGAAAAGAATAGACATCTTGATAAAAGCAAACATAGAAAGAAGATTTAAAAAGAAAAAAAAGAGTATGAGGCAGGGGAGGAAAAAACTAACAAATAGGGAGAGAAGACCAGATAAAAGTAGACAAAAAATTACGAAGGTAAAGAAGGAGAAACTTGGCAATGGGGCAGCAGAAGAAATCAACAAAGGCAGAAAGCAAATTTAAATAGTGACAGGGTATAGCAGAGACAGGAATGAAATAAAGACAGTGAACTGGATGAAAACAGATAGGGAAAAAAAATTCAGAAGTGATTTCACACAGGATAGCCAGGAAGTAATAAAAACGTAGGGTTAGCCATCTCCATAAAAGCAGACACAGAAAACGTAAAAAACGATGAGGTAGAGGACAGACAGGAAAAAGAGTAAATAATAGTGACACAAAACCCAGTTAAAGTAAGCATAAAAATGTAAGTTCTTCACCGTTCCTGGAGGTATTTAAAAGGCGCGTGGATGTGGCGCTTAAGGCCACGGTTTAGTGGTGGACTTGGCCATGTTAGGTTTACGGCTGGGGCCCCTGGGCTTTAAGGGCTTTTTCATCCTCA
>NW_010549765.1:1618-2343 GCF_000687285.1 Phaethon lepturus
AGGGAAAGAAGGGAATAAAACATAAAAGAAACGGCAAACTTTTTTAAAAGAGTTGGAGAAAGAAAAATGAAAAAGCGAGGTGATGCAGAGAAGTGAAAGAAATTTAAACTCAGTAACATCACAGTGTCATTAAGCAGACATCTTCTGTTTCACTTCCCCCCCTTTTCTATTACCCTTGCGAATTCCTTCGCAGTCCCTTATAACGTACCATTCTCCTTTGTCCGTCAATTAAAACACCTCCCTGTTGCGACTTCAGGTTTGATCTTACTCTTTTTCCAGGTAACACAGTCATCCCCATTCTTCTGACAACGCCATAGCGAACCTCAAATTATACAACACGTACATAAAACAAATAAGCTATCAACTAATACAAGTACAAGCAGCTCTTTGATCCATTTAAAATTTGGTAACCAAGAGGCTACTTTGCTCCGAACTTCTTCACAACCCCAAGAGGTGATGTAAATCTAAAGTTGTTCTTATCATGACCTACTCCGTAGCAGGGGTTATTAAATAGAGAGGTGTTAACCGGAACTCCTGTTAGAGAGAACGTCTGGCTAGACTCTCTAGGCACTTGCAATCGCTCTCGTTTAGAATTTCCTAGTATTACTATGTATTTCTATAGATTATTTTCGCCTAACTGGATGAGATCTTCCCCTCGGTATTGGGATCGGTACGGCCGGCCCAACACAATTCCAAATTGACTTAAATTTTCTTTAGTTACCGGG
>NW_010549765.1:2593-3040 GCF_000687285.1 Phaethon lepturus
TAAGAGTGCTCCTGTCACTTCCCTAGCCTTATTAGCCCTACAAGGGAAAGCTGCTGGCCAGCCCAAAAAGGTATCTGTTAATACGAACAAATCCCGAACCTCCCCTTTCCGTGGGAGTTCAGAAAAGTCTGTTTGCCAATTTTGACCCGGAACTTTCCCTTTACCGAGACTTCCAAATTTTATACGATTTCCCACCTTTGCATACTTCACGGTTATTAACCACGGTTTTTACAGTTTGAAACAAATTCCTGGCTACTATTTGCTTCATAAGGGAATCATACGAGGCTTCGGTTGCCCAATGAGTCTGGTCGTGTTCTGCTTTTACCAGTTTCCATAATATTCTAAAGGGAATTATTATTCTGTTATCTTTTAATTTTGCCCAACCTGATGATTCAACTTCTGCTTCCAAATCTTTAATTAATCTAAGATCCTTCTCATCATAATCAA
>NW_010549766.1:0-7067 GCF_000687285.1 Phaethon lepturus
CCCGCCATATCCGGTAGGGGATGGAGATTCTGCTTGCGTCTCTTTTTGTTGTTAATATATTTAATTCTTTAGTACTTTCAAGAATTCAGCAGAACTACATTTAATAACTGTGATCTTATTTAGTGATTGTCGAAGCCTGCTGTAGTCAATGGAAGTCAATGAACTTTGGATCAGAAGCCCAGAATATCTCTTGCTGAAACTCGCTTGTGTTGTGTGAAGGGCTCCATTATCGTTTAAACTGTTTAAGCTTTTTCCCCTCTTTGGAAGTGTCTTCTCCATGTCAGGGGTAGAGCCTTCAGGCAGTGCATAGCTCATGGAGTAATTGTATTATACCTGTGTAAAGCCTGCTGTGGGGAGACTGTTATTTGGTGAGGTGGACAGACTTGAGGGGTAATACTCAATCGTAAAAATAATACTGTGCATAAATTTTCAAACCTGACCAATTCCAGTCAGTAGGATTCTGAGGCAATTTCTGGACAACTGCACTTTGGAAAAATACATAAATGCAAACAACGTGCCAGGCAAGACCTGGAGCAAGAAAGCTTTGAATGGAACGGTAGTGTGTAATTTTAGTTGTAAACAACATGGGCTAATTTTGCCTTGACAGGATTCAGCCAAAAGGAGTTGTAGTTAAAAGGATTTGGTGTGCCATTCGCTACAGATAGCTAACGGTTTGGTGGTTTGCAAGGTTTCCTTTAATGTGGTTATGCTCAGACTGCATATCAGACAGCTTCAGACTATTAAATTACACTCTTCTTGCTAGCACTCACTTCTCAGCTTCTAGAATATTTTCCTTTCTGTTTGTGTATTAGTTAAACACCATCTCAGCAATTCAGATGCCAAAGTTAACCTTTTTCCAGAATGACTTCAGGAGAAGGAAACTTTAATCCAGTGGTATATGACAAGTAATTAAACGTTTCATTTTGATTTTTTTTGAGAATTTTTGTTCTGTTTGGTCTCTGTCTATTTGTGCAGTGGAGAAAGTCCCAACGGCGTATATGTTGAGGCTCATATTTATTCTTTGCTCAGTATCGCCAGTAGCGAAACTTCCAGGTCTGATCCACTTTATCCTGCCCATACTGGAAACAACGGACCCCACAGGTTGAATGGCCACCTTCTCCTTTCAGCAGTTCTGGGCAAGAAAATGGGACAGTGCTGGTTTCCTGTAAGACCGTTCCCTTATTTGAACACTAAGTCATCAGGACAGCTTATAAAGCCCTACATTCTCCTGGCGCGTGCGCGTTGTGGGACTGTGTTGGCACGGTGCTGCTGCAGACAGGCACGGAAAGACTCGTCATCAGCTTGCAGCAGAGTAATGTTTCCACCTGAAAGCACGAAGAATATAATGCAAATAGCTTGTTTTCACCTTCAAAAAAAAGAAAAAAAAAAAGAAAGAAAACACACCCACAAATCCTGCCTAGAACTTCACAGGTAAGGAAGGAAACCTAAGGTGATGTTGATGAGGTTTTTCGAAAGGGTTTAATGATTTAAAAGGCTGTCTCCAGTTTCAGACGAGGCTGATGGACATAATGAAGCCATTTCAACTTTCAGTGCAACTCAGAACCAGGACGATCTACTTTACCTTAAAATTGGACTTGGACTCCCACGTGACATAAATGTTTAAATGTTACATGCTAATAGTTCTTTAGTACTTATTTCAGGCAGAGTGCAACCCTGCATGTCTTTCACTCACATTAGGAGAATAAACAAAACTCATATTGTTAAATGTCTATTTTAAAAAACGTTTTAAAATTGGCACTATTCTAGAAAAGTGGTTCTGTCACTTTACTAACTAGCCAGTAATAGCGTATATTCTGGACTACTGCAGCATTTCGGGTCTACGCTTACTCCTTCTCGTGGAAGAATAGAAGAACAACCGTCACCTAAGCCCAGTATTGTCAGTATGTTTATTTAATGCCGGGTGCCGTAACCCTGTGAGGTGCAAACTCAGACTGGGATCTTGCGTGCTAGGTTTTGTATCGGCAAGCGGTAAAAGCATTCCCTGCCTCGGAGACGACAGACTAAAAGTGACCTGGCAGTAAATGTGAGCTGGGCAGCAGAGCAGAGGGGGGAGCCTGATTTTGGATCAGCTCAACCCCTCACTCCTGTGTTCTGACCGACACAGTGCGTTTCCAGATACAGATTTGAACCTCGCAGCTCGAGCCCACACCTAATTAAGCTTGAACGTGGCAGAGTGAATTAGTGTGTGGGTGTATATTGTCACGTGTATACCAGGGGCATCGCTCCGTGCTACGCTAATTAACCAAGTTTTTGTGAGAGGTGACAAACAACAACTCCGGTATCTCCGTCTTTAGTGCGGTTAGAATCTAAGTGAGAGGAGTAAGACAGTAATGCACGTTGAGTAACGTAATACCAGACGTACTTTTAGTTGTGGATCACGTTTTTCTTGTAAAATCCCTTTGTCTGGGGTATTTAGTTAATGAAACAAGAGGTGAGCTGTGGCATTATGGGTATAAATAGTACATACCAATTCTGCTCGTGTTTACTCCAGTAGTCCCATTTGGAGTCAACAGAAGGGACTGCTTAGCAAAAAAAAGCAGGATTTGCCCCACTTCCTAAAGTGGACTAGATGATGGACTAGAGAACCCGTTCATATAATTTCTGTCTCTCTTTTTTATTTATGTAAATTAAGATTTAGCTTTTTTAAAGAGAGTTTATTTAAATTCCCCAACTCCTTCTTTACAAATATACACCACTTTTAGAAGAGGTGCTTTTTAGAGTACTAGAATGGTGCTTTCCACACCACTTCTGTAATAACCACATTTGATCAGTGTTTTTGTTTTTTAAAAAAAAAAACTTTTTATGACAGTATTAGCTTAGCATAAAATTCACTTAAACTGGAGGCTCTTAGGGTATGCTTTATAAAGGTGGATTTAAGCAAATTAAGTGCATACTAAATGAATTTTTGAATTAGGGCTACCTATACTCAGCAGTAAGAAGAGTGGTGGTAGCTATTTTCATGTGGTGTAGATGATGCTGAAAAATTAAAAACTGAATTGTTTAACTTTGAAATATGCAGTATCCCTATTTCAGCTGCTACATTAAAAGAAGAACTTTGTTGGATTTATTTTAATATTGAAAACAATAGATTTGCCATGTTCAAACTGGTTATCTTTTACATGTTGTTTTTTGCCTCTGGTAATACCTAATAACTGGACATGAGCAGGGAGATCTTCCAAAGAAGAAAAATAGGGGGGAAAAAAAGATAATGAAATAAATGCTTGATGCACCTACATAGACAAGTATGCATTGTTTTGTGTTAGCAGGAGGAAGTCCAACCTGTTCTTTGAAAGGAATCACTTTATGTCTAAAACATATGACTTGATCACTTTCAGCTTAGCACACATGTCCCCAAATATTATTCTTGGCCATAAAAGTTCCTAGATCGTTTGGATAGCCTCACAGCTGCAACGTTTTACTTTGTAATGTCTTGTCAGTAGAAACAGGGTTGTAGTGCCCAAGGACCTGGACAAGGAAGTGAAAATCTGAAGTTGAAATCCATAGAGGAAATTAAAAGCTGCACCCAAGATGCATGCGCTTCGTACAAATTTTGCCGTTTCTGTTTATAAAACAGATTAAGGCCTATGTGTCAAGTTTAAATTCGCAAATTTAGGGCGGTTGGTGTGTAAACACCAAAGTAACATCAGTATTGCTTTAAATGTGGTTTTGTTTGCTTTAATATCCTACAAATTTTACTCTGACATGAAATGTGTCGTCAAGTGTGATGAAGCTGGAGGGTAATATCTCACTCAAGTGCAATTTTTGTCATCGTTCAAAACTATGGTAATACATTTGATGATTCTTATCTGTTCTTCAATGTATGCAGTTATCGTTCTTATTTTCATTCTCATACATATCTATAGCACTGTCTAGATCTGGAAGATTTGATTTGCTGTATATGTTGAAAGAATAGAAAAATTGATCCTGTGTTTTTATTATATTTTTCTGCAATCTTCTAGACCTTGAAATTGAAGCTGGCACGTTTGCAAATACAATTTTCTTTCTTGGATCTTTTGAAAGCTGATTTTCTCCATAGGTAAATTACTCTCTGATTCTAGAAGTGACTTTGGCAAAATCAACACAGTGGGGTACAGATATAAGGATTCTTCAGAGTTCTGCGTTTATAATGACACTCTGCTCCTGTATATGAATCTATCATTGGCTAATTGTATTTAAGGGAACTTGGAAGGAGCAAGCTTTGCTTGCTAGGAGAAATTCTAACAGAGGATTCAATGTTTGGGTAGGAACTGAATGAATACTCAACCCATTCCTGATACGTGAGTTTAATTGATAACCTGCGTGTCTCTCTCGAGAAGATTTTTACTACACTACAAAGTCAGGTAGAGTAATTCCACAAAGCCACAAAAGATTATTTTCAGTCATAATTGTTTTTTTTCTAAAATGCTCCCTTGTTCAAAGCAATATGCTCCATTTGCCCTGCTTGAATTTTGAAGTCATTGTAAGCGTAAAAAGTTTTTTTCCATATACGTACACATATACATAGTTAGTGATGACCTTTAAATTCTCAGTGTATGAAAAAATTATAAAAGAAAATGTTTCTTTTACCAAAAAAAACCCCAAACCAAGCATTTTTCCCTCTGGTGCACATGCAGTGATTATTGGTGCACTGCAAAGGTTCTGTGTGTCATTTATTAAACTCTTCATGTTGGAATAGAAGTACAGGTTAGTGTTATTTATCATACTTACACTTTCCTTATTCTTGGTAGTAAATACTAACAATTTGTTGGAAGTCTGTATGCAAATTTTGGACAGAAGAACAGCACAAACCCTTTTGAAAATTAATAAACCTAGGAGTGAATGGTAAAAAGCTTCTGCATTAGGCTACTCATTGATTTTGTTGCTGCTTGTATCCCAACAGCGTAACCACATGTTAGAATAAAGCCAGAGGTAGTAACATTTTCTATGTGAAAATGTATTTCTATCCCGTATGTATTTTCACATGCATGTTGTTAGAGTTGAGCTATGCTATACAATTGCAGGATGGTCATCAGGCATTTGTTCTAATTAAATTCAAAATTTGAGGTGCGTATATCCTGTCAGGTTAGTTCAAGGCTTAAGATGACACTTGTGCTAAACTCCCTAGTTCTCTGTATTAACTGATTGCTGTTTGTCCCTTTCATTTTATTGTGGAGCAAGCTGACTTCCTCTCCAAGTGTGTCAAGGATAGGGCAGGCTCACTCTGAAATACCAATTCTTTGACAGTTCACATACAACTGGGTTTAAGTCTGTAAGACCAGAGCACAGATTTGAGCGCTAAAGAAAAGAAAGAAGAAGCCTCAGATGTTGAAATATTTACTGGGCATATTTTGACTTGGTTGCAGTGGAATTATGTAAAAATGCTACAGAAATAGGGACTTCTCATAAAAAGCCAGTGACCGCCTTTCTTCCATCCTTGATTCACTGCACCTTAGTTTTGCTTGTCCTTCATCCTTGTACGCAGAAGGTTTTACTAGTTGTCCCACCTCCTCCCAACAAACTCCTCGTACCTGTCTGTTCCTCCAGCAAGAGCTTTGACCTGACAGCCCTCTATGTTTCCTCTGTAGTTTGTACTTTGTGTTCTAGGATTTGGAATGCATCTTCTTTTGTTTTGGGAAAGCATCCAACCTTTTCTTTGTGTTACCACAGGTAAAAATACTAGGTGAAAACAAACGCTCAACACTGCTGTGCATACCTTGTTAGACAGCTATGCACTGGATCCAAAGTTCTCTGAACAGGACAGAGACTGGAAACTAACCTTTTACTGTGATAATGTGAATAATAGTTATTGGTAGTGATTTCTGTTTTGTTTTGGTTTTAATTGGAATACGCAGTTCGTGAAAGTATGTTCTGCAGTTTAATAGACAAGTGGCAGTGGAGGTTTTTTTCTGAAATATTTTATTACCTAGCTGAGTCTTCCCTTATTAATAACTTTAAATGCTACATTAGCTTTTTTTAAATGTTCCCTATGTAAGGGATAATAACGTGTCTGGTGATCTTAGTTTCGGGAAGCAGTGTTGTCATCTACAGAAAGTGTCCTCCAAAGCAAATATAGGACAAATTCTGCCTCTGGAGTCAAATGTTGGTCATCTAGTAAGCCAAATTCATCATTGGAGTAACTTAGAAGTTAAGAAATGCTATCCCAAATTCTTCCTGTTTTCAGGAGACATAGGCAAGCATCAGTTTTTATTGGATACAGCAGTGGCGCTAAACCAAGAAAGACTGGCTACAAATAAAAGTGATCTGGAAATTAGAAGGTTTTTAATCGTTAGAACAATGGGGTTCTGGAGCAGTATGTTGGAGCAAAACAACCAAAACCCAAACTATTTATACAGAAGAGCTCTACAAGTTAATGAAAAGCATCACATGACAAGCTGACTGGAGTATCGGAGGGACAATCCTGATGACCTAGAAGGCCCCTTGCAGTCCTGTCGTGCTGTGTAATATTTGTGTGCAGTTATGGAGAGAAAAAATCAACAAGCCATAAGATTTACTGTGTGTGCTTCCAAAGGGCTGTTACAAGTCCCAGGGATTAATAAGAATATAGAATATTAAAATATGTAATACAAATATTAAATTGTGTCACAGCTGTCTGCATTCTTCTGACTTTCTCTGAAGACAATACTGAAGGAGGTCTGCACTCTTCACTTGACAAAATGTTGCCGTCTCGTGTAGTATTAGCTGTCATTTACAAACAGTTGAAGGGAGTTAGACACTAAAACCCAATGCAAATTTTGCTTTGAAATGACAGCTTAAACTGTCAGATAACAAGAAAGTAATATTGCCCTTGTTACTCCTCTGTTTTCATTTTTTCCCTAGCTCGGAGGCTAAGCATTTTAGTGTGGACAGTCGGAAGTTTGTGAAGTTAAAAGCAATCGAAAACAGAAGGACAGAAGGGGAATTTTAGGCAGTCCAAT
The DNA here is from genome assembly GCF_000687285.1 of Phaethon lepturus. NCBI lineage: Eukaryota > Metazoa > Chordata > Aves > Phaethontiformes > Phaethontidae > Phaethon > Phaethon lepturus. The sequence goes on from NW_010549766.1 coordinate 6,936, forward strand.
TAGGATGAATTATTTTCAGCATCTTGTGTAGCATAAATTATGTTTTTCTTTTGTTGGCACTTGCGAAAAAATAACAGCTATTGATTAGGCCTGTCAAGCCCTCATGGCCTGACAAGATATCTTTACTGTAGT